>NC_065521.1:43331158-43418670 GCF_006386435.1 Epinephelus moara | reverse complement strand
TACATTTTGTATACAAATTCATTAAATAATTTTGCTTGTAAATGTCTATTTGCATCACGTTTATTACGGAAAACACATTATTTGATCAATTTGCATTGTGCCCCTAAAGTTCTTTGTGTGTTCCTTACTTTTTCAACTTAGGAGCACATGTGCTCCTTGGGAAAAAAGTTAGCGTCAAGCCCTGTGCCAACATCACATGCCGAGGGGCGTGAGGAAGCGTCTGTATTTGTCTACCAGGGAATAAGAATGGGCTTGTTCTGCTCTTGGGTCCCTGGTTATTTTTGAGACTGATACTAGTTGTAGATTACTGTACTTTATTTTTGAGTAAATCCCACATACAACACCCTGCTGCTATAAAGGAATACCAAAGCAATAAATGTATTTTCACCCCAGCTGATGCCCAGATGTTTGCCTTTTTTTTTTTTTTTTTTTTTTAAGAAAGGAAACTTTGTATTTGTGACCTCGTGCTGAGTGATTTATATCTACAGTAGGAAATAATGAAGTTGGTGCTGACAGCCACAGACGGGGTGGGGAAGTGTTGAGAGGTCGAATCCAAATTCTTCTAAACCATGTCTGAAAAAACAGTTGGCCTTGACCTAATTTAAAAAGACCACTTTACCTGCAGCTGGCTTTAAGACTGCATGTGTGAATAGACTGTATAGTGACCTAGTTACTGAGTGGACAGTCATGTCTTTGTATATATAGCATGAGTGCTCGTATATGTCGACTTGCTCGTAGACCCATGTACATATTTACACACCAGGGCCACAGAAGCCCTTAGTAATGTTGAGGAAATGCCTTTGTAGAGATAAAACCCTCACTGGTTAATTATTTATGTTTTCATCTAAGGTTTTTAGGTAAATTTCCACAAAGAAAAATGTGAATCAGGATGAATTTCCCTCATTTCATTTCATGACAGCTTCTCACCTAATATCACGTTCATGTATGTGTATGAGGACGCTCATCTCTACAGATGTATGTGTGCTGTGGGCACTTGCACTTAAGGGAAATCTTAACGCCACAGCAGTGATATACAATACAATGATACAGTGATATTTTAGACAACAGTGTTCTTTCAACTTTGCACCAACAGTTTGGGGACGACCCTTTCTTGTTTAGTGCACAGGTCCACAAAGAAATGGTTTCCCAGTTTGCTGTGGAAGAAGTTGACTGGTCTGCACAGAGCGCTGACCTCATTACCTCTGGGCTGAACTGGATTGGCGGCTGTGAGTCAGGTCTTATCACCCAACATCAGTGGCCCACTTCAGTAGAGCCTTTGTAGCTGAATGGCAGTAAATCCCCGTATTGAGAGAGCCTTTCAAAACTGTACTATATTTACTGTCTATGTGTATAGGTTTACCAGGAGGCGTGGCCATGGTGACCCAGACGGTGATCTGTCTCTGTCTGTGTCTGACGGAGTCGTTCTGACAGCTGAACACAGGCTGCTCCGGACTGGGGGACAAATCTAAGAGAGAGGAACACACGTACTGATCAGTGCTGGTGTTTGACTGACAGATAATTTCACTGGGTTCATTTACAGGCACAAAACAGTCCAGTTTTTATGAATTCTGTATCCTTACTAAGCAGTTTACATGGTAAATGAAAATGAATACCCCACTAATATTTGTGTTTACATGTAGCTGTGCATACTCTGATTAACATGCCCTGATGAGTCTTGCATCATGTCAATATAGGGAAAATCACCAGGAATAGAAACACAAGCAGACATAGTTTGAAAAGGTTGCAGCTAACGGTTATCTTCCTCATTGATTCATCTTATTATTATTTTTGCGATTAATGGTTTGGTCAATGAAATATCGAAAAACTGTGAGAAATTCCCATCATCAATTTCCTGAACCAAAGGTCACACCTTTAAATTATAATTTTTTTTTTCCAACCAATGACCAAAACCCAAATGTATTTGAATTGCAGTTAAAGCAGCAAGTCGTCTAATTTGAGATGCTTGAATTAGAGAATAGTCAATATTTTAGCCTAATTTAACAATTAACACATGATTAAATCGTTGTGTATTCATTTCCTTTGATGCACTTATTGATAAATTAGCCCATTTCAGTTACATTTCAGTTGTAATGACGAGACTCTTTTATCTAACCTGTCTCACGATGGTCTAATCCCAGTTCACGTTTCCTATTAGTGGGTGAACAATCCAGCGCTTGGTGAATTCTGCTTCACAGTAATAGAAATAGCCGACATTGAAGGATCAAAAAGTGATGTTGCTATGAATGCTTATCCCTGTGGTAACTTTTCTGACACCTCCTGCTGTCTGTATTCATACTGAAAATCAAGATCTAGCGAGCTTCTGCCTCCTGCTCCAATGACAAGACTCTTTAGTCATTATTATACAGTGTATACACTTTATTATATTTCTATATTAATGCTGAAGAACACTAAATATAAATACTTAATCATATTATATATTGTTCCAACCCAATCGACAGAAAAATGTTAGCATTGTACGTTTCTGTAAACCACAGTATGTTACATTTGCCAGTTAGTATACCTGATATATTGAAACTCTATATTACTTTACTTTTCAGGAAAAGATCAGGTTTGGACTTAAAATACCCGGTTTGGGTTTTACTGGTTTTCATGCCACTATCCCTCATGTTTAGGGACTAAAGAGCTACAAGAAACAAAGTGATGACTTGACAACCGTCTCACCTTGGTGACACATGACACGATATGTATAAAATGTGCAAATGTAAGGTATTCATGGTTTGCAGAAACTTACAGTGCCAACATTTTCACACTACAGTGACTACATACTACACCTGACCTGGCTGACTTTGCTGCTACTAATCACACCACTGCGTTAGCCTACTTGTCTTGTAAATTTGTCTTTAATTTATTTTGTATAGTCTCCATTTTTACTTATATTCTCACTTTTTCTATTTATCTGTACTACAGTACCCCTGTCCCTGCGCTGCTGCAACATCTGAATTTCCCCTCTGGCGATCAATAAAGGTTTATCTTATCTTTTTAATGAGTGTATTCAGTGTAGTTTTACTCATACTCATGCTATCAGTAACTAATCTTGTCAGTGAGGAACTAAGTTAATCTCCTTGTAGTTGAACCGTAGCAGAAGAATTCATTAGAGCATCCAACCAGCTGTTGTTTAGATGTTTATCACGCTGTTCTTATCTGGAGACAAGTTTTTACCTGCTTCAGTGTTCTGGGCGCTCATCCAATCACAGAATGTTTTTTCACAACAAAGTGAGAGCCACGTGCAGCGAGACACAAAGCCAGACTTGAGTGCTATTTACATGCTGATTCAGTGTTTGAGTGTACAGCGTGTGTGGTGGCATGTGTGTCTGGGAGGTATCTGCATGTTTTAAAGCATGTGTTCACGGTTATTTGTGTGGTGTGAGCATTTTTTATAATTTCTTATAATTTTTCACCTCTGTTTTCTCACTTAACCTCTACTGGTATATCTCGACGTGTTTTAGTTTCATCTGCAGAAATTTTGAGAAATCTGTTCCTGAGATTAATGCCTCCACTTAAAAACAACCATTTATTTATGTTTTTGTGACACAGTGTTAAAAATATGGCATTTAAACATTTAAAAAAAAGCTGTATTCTGTCCATAGAATCTTGGGGCTGCTGTGAAACTGCGCCTACGTAGGACAACAAAAAAAGTTTATGTTATTTGCCTCGGTAGTATGGCATCCAAGGGACGGCAGAGGAGATACCCGTACACCAATGCACCTGGGCTGGACAGCAACAAAAAAGGATCACAGGCTGAGATCAATGTAAAGAAAAGTCAATTTATTAGGACATCAGTGCACAAAAAGAAGGGTGCTCAAAGTACAAAAACAAAAACAACTGACAGCAGCAAATGTTTCAGTCCTTTTTTGTGGCTGTCCTGCCCAGCTGTATTGATGTGCTGGTATCTCCTCTGCCGTCCTTTCTTCTGTCCACAGAACAAACTTTAATGACAGCTCACAACTATCTGTGTCATTTATTAATGAGCCAGTTAGTTACTCAGTTTTGCACACACATCCATTTCCATCTGCTTATTGGGTCATGGGGGCAGCAGGATTAGCAAAGTACTCTCCCCGGCGATGCTTTCCAGCTCCTCCTGGGGGACCCCGAGGCGTTCCCAGGCCAGATGATATATATATATATATATATAATCCCTCCAGTGTGTTCTGGATCTGCCCCGGGGCCTCCTACAAGTTGTACATGCCTGGAACACCTCTAATAGGAGGCGCTCATCAATCATTTGCTCCGTAAGATGTGATAAGATCATAAAAGCATTTGCATCTAAAGTATGGTGACATCTTCAAATTGCTTTGTTTCTGTGTAAGTGTTTAGTGTTTGTCTGTAGAGACGTAATATAAATATAGAGTGTGACGCAGCGTAAATTAGTAAGTAACATTAATATTTACACTCACTGGCCGCATTATTAGGTACACCTGTTCAACTGCTTGTTAACGCACACCAACGTTTTAGTCATGTAGACGTGGTGAAGACGAGCTGCTGAAGTTCAAACGGAGCATCAGAATGATGAAGAAAGGTGATTTAAGTGACTTTGAACGTGGCATGGTTGTTGGTGCCAGACGGGCTGGTCTGAGTATTTACTGGGATTTTCAGCACAACCATCTCTAGGGTTTACAGAGGATGGTCCCAAAAAGAGAAAATATCCAGTGAGCCAAAATGCCTTGTTGATGCCAGAGGTCAGAGGAGAATGGCCAGACTGGCAATTGTAGAATTTTACGATAAATAATGCAAAAACGAAAGATACATTTTATTATATTGGTCGATTATTTTCTATTTACTCATTTGTTTAGTTAATAAACTGTAAATAAAACAGATTCTCTTAAGTTCTTCAAATTGTTTGTTTGACTGACAGAACCCCAAGACATTTAGTTCACAATCAGAAAACAAGAAAACCAGCAAATATTCACATTTCAAGGGCTGGAAAGAGTTCATTTTGGCTTTTAAAAAATTAATAAATGATTAAATTAAATAACTGATTATCATAGTTGTTGTTGATTAATTTTCTGTAGCTCAAATAATCAAATTAATTGACTATTTGTTTCAGCTCTAGAATACAGTCAAACATTTCATGGGGACAGTTTCTTTGTAGAATGAAAACTATACCTTGTAAAACCTTGACCTATAAAACCCAAACTATCTGTGCCTTAATGCTTTATGCTTTTGCTCAGTCTCACACCACAAACCTGCCTGGTCACGTCCACAAAGTCCACGTTAGTTGTAAATATTATGAGAATAGCAGACTTTAAGCTCCGCACAGATGCACGTACATTCATGCTGCTAATATTTTTAGAGAAGAAAGAGTGTTGAAAGTTCTCGACCAGATAACAGGATGTTATCTTTCCTGGAGGAACAGAGTTCAGTCAGCAAGGTCGAAGGCCCAGAACTTTTTTCCTAGAAAAACATGTGAACCTCCCTACCTTTACTTTTGCCTGAAGACAACACATGCACACACACATACACCAAACACATAAAACACTAGATAGGCATGGATACTTGGTGTGTGTGCGTGTGTGTGTGTGCATACTTCTGTAGAAGTGGTTGCGGGCGAGCAGACAGGCTGGAGAGTTGACGCTGGTCATGGTGTGTCGGATGTGTGGGGTCGCTGACCTACAGGGTCAGCATCCTAGAAACAGACAGACAGACAGACAGAATAAGGGAATGAGGGAATGAGGGAATGAGGTCATGACGCAGGTCAAACCTCAAAGCTGTCTGATATCGTGATTAAAGCAGGAGTTTATATGTTTTAATCAGCTGGATATCAGTGTGTGAACAAATCATGAAAAATAAAAGAACCAGAATCATTACAAACAATGAAGCTGTGTCTCTGCAAAGTATAAGATAAGATAAACTGTTATTAATCCCCAGATGGGACATTTTGTTGTTGCAGCAGCAAAAAGACACAAATAAATACAGATAAAAATAAACAAAATATACACAGCTTAAATTATAATTAAAATAGAAATCTATACAAGGTCATAATGGAGTTTAAAAAAATGCAAGATAAAGTCACAGTAGTGTAATTAATAGCAGCAAAGTCAGCAAGTCTGTCAACAGAATACACCAGACTAATGATAAGATTAAATAATAGTATTTGTCTGTAGAGATGTGATGTAAATGGAGTATGATGCAGCATAAATCAGTAAGTAACATTAATATGTTTAACATATTGTAATCCAGTTTTAATTGTAAACACATCCTCATCCTGACATAAATAATCACTTGATTTTGGAGCGATAGAGGAAAGACATTTTTCGAGCATTTTGTGATGTTTTTAAATTTGAAATAGCCACAGCTTTGATTTAGCATCTATTTCTGCAACTAAAGATTATTTTACTGATTGATCAATCTGATGGAAACTTGTTCACGAAGAGGACAACGGGTAAAGTTCCCTGATAAGACATTTTCAAATCTCCTGTTCTGTTAAAACTCCACGGAAGTTATGCCACCTGCCTGCAAACCTAATTTCCCCTTTTGCTGACAGTAAAGAAAGACTGACTGACAGATGTCCTCACCCTCGGTCTAAACTGTTGAAACATAACTTAAATAATCAATTGATAAATAGAACGATTATTTCTTGTCCTCTTACAATTATTTTAGCCCTAATTTATCAAATGAATCCATGTCCTGTTTCCTGTTTGTAAAAATGGCAGATTAATTAGTTCTGATACTGTCAAAGTTCTCTGTCAATATTTGTAATATCTACACCTCTCCCTTGCTAAATAATTAAGTGCTACTTTTATGTGCTCTGTTGTTTTATTCATTTCTAATTTAAAATATTTTAAAAGGATTAGTGTGTGAAGTGTGGAGAGAGTTACAGCTGCATTTGAATGTGCAGTCCTGTCATCACAATAAAGCTGAACCTTGTACATACATTTGGTTATAGTCAGAGGATGCGCCGGTGAGTTGTCAAGATCAATGATGAGCAGAACAGACTGAGAGGAAAGACCACCTACGGAAACTCCAACAGAGTCCAAAGAATAAAGTCAGACGGAGACGTGGAGGAAAGAGGGAGAGTAAATACTGAGCTGAGTTGAATGTCCGAACAAGCAAATAGAGGAAGCGATTTATTCCAGTGAACGCAGGGACTGTTCAACCCTTCACCTGATACCCTAATGCTGCTATTATTAGATACTCTGTGTGTGTGTGTGTGTGTGTGTGTGTGTGTGTGTGTGTGTGTGTGTGTGTGTGTGTGAGTGTGATGTCCCTGTTGAATCTGCAGTTTCTGCAGAATCTGTAAATATTTCTGGCATTGCAGTTTTAATATTTTTATGCCTCAGTGCCTCTAGTTTCAAAAAACTAAACTGGTAAACTGGTTTGAATTTGTTACTGTTTCTGTATAAATCGTTTAGTTTGCTGTAAGAAATACCAAAAAGAGACCTACACATGAAATCATGGGCCAGAGAAAGTTAATGGGTCCAGTTTAAATATTCTGAGGGTCTAAAGTAAGAGAATAATGCAGTAAAAGGGACATTTAAGCAGCAAAACTAAAAGCTGTAGTTATAAATATGACGGAGGAAACAGAGCTTTTTTGCTAAAGAGTTCAACGGCTGAAGGAAACTAATTTTACCTTATGTAACAAGTTTCTTTTGATCTCGCTGTGTCTTGACTTTAGCTCTTTGTTTACTTTGCTCACTTGCGTTTCTTCTCGTGCGCTGAACTGACAGTCAGAGTGGTTTCATTCACAAATGGGCTCCGCTGTACTGACACCCATTCAACATGTTGAATCGGACAGCAGCTCTGCTCTGCTCTCTGCTATGTTCACATTTTACACAATGTCATCATATTTTCCCCAATAACGATGAATAATATCACAAACCTGCAACACATTCAATGTCTCTGTGTTCAACAAGCAAAATGGTCGCAGGTTGTGAACCTGCAGATGTCAGTGCGTCGTACTATCTGAATAATGCACCCTTTCAATAACAGGAAAATACTGCATCATTCTGAATTCTGACAAGGTTTCGTTGGTCAATGGCACAGTTGCTTTCTGTTGCCTCAAAATAGCAATATGGCACTATTACATTTGCTTTTTGTACAACATGGAAACTGGCCGTGAAAATGACAACTGTGTCAGTCTGAAACTGGTGACACCAGTTGCACTGCGCTGTGTACTACTTTGTGCTGGTTGTAAGATAGGACCCAGTGAATGCTGGGTAAAAAAAGACAAACTGCCAGAACTGTCAGTGATAACATCTTCATCTGTTTCACCCTGAACCTCGTGGGCCTTTGATACCTAAACCTGGTGTTCAATTTGTGGTTACGGTCTGTTAGGTGGGTCAGAAATCAGGCCTTTTTCTTTGGATCTGAAATGTGTGTTTTTGTTCTGTTTGCGTGTTTGTTTGTTTAAGGTCTTTCCTGTCCTGGTTCAGTCAGTACAGCCCTGTTGACTTTAGATAAGTGTTACTTTTTCTGGAAATGGAAACCCTCAAAATATTTGCTTTGTTGTCGAAATCTTCGACCGTGGAGTGTGTGGTGACAGCTTTCATGAACTTTCATGGAAGCAGCTGCTCATTTATTTAAACAGATGAGATTAGCTTGAGGCTCCAGGGATCATGGTCCTGTTTGGAAAAACTTGAGTTTGCGTTTGATTTTCTCTGAACTGTAAACACACATTTTACTTTTGTCCTCAAGCATCAGCTGTGTCCTTAAAGGTCAGGTGTGTAAGATTTAGAGGGATTTAGTGACATCTAGTGGTGACGATTGCAGATTGCAACCAGCTCAAACTTCTCCTTGGTAGAATTCCTTCAGTATTCATCGCTCTGGAGGTTTTTACCAGGAGCTGAATTATCTGCAGAGGTCTCTTCCACTTCAAAACAAACAGATCAGGTGATTTAAACAGGTAAAACACAGAACAAAGCAGTTTTTCCAACACTGCTTGTTGCGGAGGAGCCGGTGTGAAAATGTGAATGGCCAGTGTTTGGTTTGTCCGTTCTGGGCTGCTGTAAAAACATGGCAGTGAACGTGGCAAACTTCATAAACAAAGACCTGCTCCCTATGTAGACATAAACGGCTCATTCAGTTAACAAAAACCCAACAATTCTTATTCTCAGGTGATTATACATTAGAAAAAAACATATTTAATATACTACATATTCCCTTTCTGCCAATATATCCCCCTAAATCCTACACACTGGACCTTTGAAAGGAAGATATTAATCCATGCTAATTCAGTTGTGGTTGCTGGGAGCTTTGTGACCCAAAAGCCTTTTGTATGTGCAAATAATATCTAAAGATAAGAGACAGAACGAACAGAACACCTGAGAACTATGCAGCTGTGTTTATGTTGGTCAGTAAATATGAGCAGTGTATTTAAGGACATTGGTTCCAAATGAATGTTTTTATGACACACTTAAAGTGTGTTGGAGATAAGAGGCACAGTTACAGTCTTGGTTACATAAATATGTTCCTGCTGGAAAGATAAATATCTCACAGCTCCGAGTCTGTGTGGTATTTCACATGTAGTTGACGTCTTCACACGCTGAGGCTGTTTGAATTCTCACTCAGTACTGACTGCTGTGCTTTATCGTATCTGAGGTGTGTATGATGCAAATCCAGTCGCCATAAAAAAATTAAGGCATTCAGATTTCTGCAATACTGATTACATTTGAACATTTCATACATATTGCGTCAGTGTTCCTAAAGTGTAGTAGTAGCCTATATGTACTGACTTTTTCATGGGGAGTGGAGTGGATGGTGTGGCACCTAGGGAAGAGACCTGCCAAGCTGTAGATTACTGCAAACCTCCATTTAAGACCAACAAACTACAAAACCAGTTGGGTTTTTTTAGCAACCTGTTGCTGTGTTTCCATTGGGGATAGTATCACAAAAAGTGGTTAGTGGCTGAGATATTGCTGTGTTTCCTGCCAGGATAGTACCACCAAATCTTGGTGTTTTTTTTTTTTGTTTTTTTTAAAGAGCTAAGATAAGTCTTTAATTGATAGGACAGCTTAAGCATGAAGAGGGAGAGAGAGAGAGGGAGTGACATGCAGCAAAGGGCCACAGGCTGGAGTCGAACCCGGACCGCTGCGGCCGGACCGCTGCGGCAACAGCCTTGTACATGGGGCGCCTGCTCTACCACTAAGCCACCGACGCCCCAAATCTTGGTGTTTTAAAGTGAGATGCCTGCCAAGCTGCAGACAACTGTTTGAGACCAACAAACGACAAAAACAGGTTTTTTTAGCGGCTTTTTAGCCACCAAACATGGGTGTTTTTAGTGACCTGTTATGCTGTTTCCACTGGGATAGCACCACGAAAAGCAGTTGTGTATTTACCGAGATGTCGCTGCGTTTTGTGCCAGGATAGTACCACCAAAATGGGATATTTTAAGCCAAAACGTTATCTTTTCCTAAGCATATCCAAGTGTTTTTTCTGCCTAAACCTAACCAAACGTTAAGCATAGTGTTGTTGAAACGTAAAGAAACATAAAGTTTTAACGTTAGAGGCAACTGGCTATAAAACATAACCAATAACTGTGACTTTGAAGTGCCAACTCTCAGCTGTGATCTGAGGGTTACAGTTAAGAAATGTAGCCTTTTTTAATACGTAGTCCTCCAAGTCCTCCAAAGTCAACATAAACTTCATCATCACAGTTGATATTTGGTGTCAAGTCTTGGACCCACAAACATCAGCAGACATAACGTCTTCCCTGCTGATGCTCTCAAATGACTGATGCCCCCAACTGAGAACATTTGACTGTTTTACTCTGAAAGCCCTTTTCCCATCTGTATTTTCTGGACCACTGCTTAGAGTTAAGACTATGTGCTGTAAAACTGGTGAAGTATGAAATGAGTCCGACACCATTCATAGAATATACCAATCACCTCAGCTAACCTTAAAATTAAAATCAGTCCAGTGTGCTGGAGTAGATCCAAAACAATCAGAACAACACAAAACCTCTTAAGTACAGCGCTGTAAATCTTTTACCAGTATGAATTGATTATAGTGGAACAGCAATAATAAAGAAGCTTCATATCCAAACTTCAGTTCAAGCCTTAACACTTTATATGCAAACTGGTGACTTTCTTAAAACTTGAACATTAATTGCAAAGAAAGAGAAATGCTAACTCCACCTGGGAATGATGAAATAATTGTCATGCAACTGTGAATTAAACCAGTGAAAGTGCTTGAATATTCAAATGTGGGTCACAACAAGCTTCGTGAGCTGAATAAGTTAAGTAGTTAGAAGATGATAAAGAAAGGGGATTAAAGCTCTGAATCAGGGAAACTGACACATGTAGTGTGGGTGAAACTCTGCAGTCGTGTGTTGTGTAAGGGGGAACCTAAACACAGCTTATATAAGGCTGATGGAGGGGTGCAAGATGTAGGGGAAAGGTCTCTGCTGCCCACTGTTGATTAATCCCCCTATAGTCTGCCTCTGCTTTTCTTACTCAAACATGGAACAGTCTGTCTCTCTGTGTCTCTCGTTATCTCTACATCTGTCACATGAATGCACACAGAGCTCAAAGATTATCTCAGACTTAGATTAGAAAAATGAAAAGGGAAAAAAGTCATTGTTCCTTATTCAACTGTTGCATCCATCAGTAGGTCTGAATGAAAGCATCAGCTGAACAGGAAAGAAAGAAGGACAAAAGACAGAAGATAAAACAAAGACTGGAGGAGAGGTAGAAAAAGAAAGAAAGAAAGAAAAGGAAAAAGGAAGAAAAGGAAAATGAAGGGAAGGAAAGAAAAAAGATGGAATCTAGGGAAAGAGGGAAGGAGAGAAGGGAGTAAGGAAGGACAGAAAGAGGGATGGGAAGAAAAAGAAGGAAGTAAATGAGGAAGTAAAGAAAGAAGGATGGGAAAGAGGAAAGGAGGAACAAGAATAAAGGAAGAAGAAGAGATGAGGGTGTGAACGAAGAATAAAAAAACAGGAGGAAATAAGGGGCAAAAAGGAAATGAAGAAAGAGGAAAGGAAGGAAGAAACAAAAAAAGGGAAGGCGAGAAGGGAATAGGGAAAGATGGGAGGGAGGAAGTAGGGAAGGAATGAAGGAAAAAGAAACAAAATAGGAAGAAGGAAAGAAAATGAAACAAAGGAATGGAGAAAAGTGAGTTAGGCAAGAAGGAAGGAAGGAAGGAAAGAGAAGGAAAGACAGAAAGAAAGGAGGGAACAGGGAAAGAAAGACAAAATGAAATAAGTAAATAAAGAAGAAATGAGAGAAGTAAGCAAGGAAAGGAAGAAGAATAGAAATAGGTTAATAAAGAAAGTAAAAGCAAAGGGAAGGAATAAAGAAGGATATTAAAATAAAAAAATACTGACAATAAAGTTTTTATTCTCGTGCAGAGACTCACCTGCAGTCAGCTCTTCACCCCCAGTTTGAGTCTAAGTTTAAGTCTTCACCCCCAGTTTGAGTCTAAGTTTAAGTCTTTTAAGTCTTCACCCCCAGTTTGAGTCTAAGTTTAAGTCTTCACCCTCAGATAAAGTCTAAGTTTAAGTCTTCACCCCCAGATTGAGTCTAAGTTTAAGTCTTCACCCTCAGTTTAAGTCTGAGTTTAAGTCTTCACCCTCAGTTTAAGTCTAAGTTTAAGTCTTCACCCTCAGTTAAAGTCTAAGTTTAAGTCTTCACCCTCAGTTTAAGTCTGAGTTTAAGTCTTCACCCTCAGTTTGAGTCTAAGTTTAAGTCTTCACCCTCAGTTTAAGTCTGAGTTTAAGTCTTCACCCTGACTTTTAATCCTCACCTTCAGTCTAAATGTTCACCTTCACTTTAAACCTTAACTTTCGGTATAAATCTTCACACCGAGTTTAAATCTTAACCTTCAGGTTAAATGTTCACATTTAATCTAAACCTTAACCCTGAGTTTAATAAACCGGCTGCACCACACACTCACTGCTCGTCTGCAGAATCCTGAAGCCTTCAGACAGAGATGTGCAGGAACTGAACCCCGGCAGGTTCTGCATGTTTCCCTCTGAGGGGGAATGATCTGCAGTTTTTTGGAAGGCCTCTGTGTTCTTTCTTTTTTGCCAGAGGATCAAGTAGGTCCCAAGTCAAAAGGTCAGCAGCCATTTTTACCTTAAAGACACACAGCTGCTTCTTTTAGCTCCAGTGTGACCTACATTTGTGGCAGATGTAGGTCAGAGGCCATAGTTACGTAACGGGGGGGGGGGTCTCCTTCCACTGGCGTGACAGTGCAGACTTTATTATCAGTAATATCTGCTCAGTTAAACATCGGTCTCAACTGTACCTGCAGAGCAGCAGATGAGTTATAAAATCCTTGTTAATTAATCTTGAGACTGAGTTTATATAAAGTTTAAAGTTTGTCATGATGTTATTCTTCATTGCTGCTCTGTGTACAATGATGCAACTAAAGAAAACAAAAGGAACTGTTATTGGACTCATATCAGCAGCATTCAGATTGCAGCCCTACATCATGCCAATCATTACTCATACAAACTGCTTTTTTGGAGGAAATGTATTCATTTTTATTCCAAATAAATTTGCTTATATTATGTTTTAATGTTGGTAGTGGACTTTTCTGAGTTATAGTGTACAGGATATTATTCTATACTGTTTGTACTGTCAGAAAATGATAAGAATTCGTGTAAATGGGTCTTTACCAGACAATGTTTGCATGTGGGGCTCATGTGGGGAGTAAATGGGCTAAAAATGGGATTGTCCACGGGTTCAATAATGGCCCCATGCCAGTTGCCCACTTGGATGGGTTTACCCAAATGGGCCATGTATGGGTTATGCCAGAGCTACCTGGGTACCAAATGGGTATGGCCCCAACATGGGGACCTTATCTGGAGCCCACTTGGGTAAAATCATCCATGTTGGCAGTCAGCATGGGACCATTGTTGAATCAGGGGACAATCCCATATAGTGGCCATTTTTCAGCCCAACATGAGCCCCACATAAAAATGTTGCCTGGGTTGGAGGACCATTGGCCAACTACAGCTGGGCAATATGGTTGGAACTAGAACTAGAACTAATAGTAGATTCATGAACACGTATGAAGGATTCCAACTGCCCCAGGAATGAGTCCTTAAGCCCCAAAATGACTTAACATTTTTCCGCTCCTGGTTCCCTCGTCTTAAAGTCAGTGTATTTTTAAAGTGTTTTTGGTTAAATGCCTGAAATAAGGTCTGATTAACACAAGCTTAAGAGACTTTCATGTTTGTTCTATGTCATAAAATATATCAGTAAATACCTAACTCACGAATTTTGAAGCTCTTATGTGTCTTAAAAAATTGCTAACAAGCTGCTAACTGAGACTACAGAATGTCGTCACGCTGAACATGGCTTTACAGCCGTGCAGTGGGGACAACATTAAAATGTGACTATTGTGTAGTTCGTTTATAGCCAAACAGTATCTTTTTACTTCTGGTGAATGCATTTAGGCTTCTAAATCATGAAATTGTCTTAATTTGTGAAATTTTGCCACAGATCTTATATTCTGCAATAATCCAAAATCCAATGGAAAAATCCCATTGGCTTTTTGACGAGGGAACCAGGGCAACACTAACTTGCGGATTGGCCTATGGAAAAATGTCATCCCTGAAGCACTCTGTAGCATTTTCGGGGCTTTTCAGCTTCACTGATAAGTACCTATGAATAGTGGAAGCTTCAACGGGATGGGTCAGGACAGGACGGGAACACGGGGAGGGGTAATGGTAATCAGTTGTAATCATATATGCTAATCTATCACCTGAACCCGACCTGACTTCGGTAGGACTTGGACATGAGAGAGAGAGAGTAATAGAGAGAGGGAAGAGAAGGTGGAAGGTGGAAGGTGGACTATTTATTGCATGTAGTGTTTCTTTAAGTTATTAATAACTCTAACGTCTTCGGTCACGGCGCGTCACTAGATGCAAAGCAAGCGCTTTACTACAGTTGCCAGTTGCCGTTGATAACAGTCTGCAATGTATCTCAGCTGCTCCTTTCCTTGTTGGACAGCCAATTTAATTGCTTGAAGCAGCAATCAATGACTGCGCTTCATAGGATTCAGGTCAGCCCTGGTGACGACCATTTTTATGAGAAAATGTTGGCTTTCTCCTTAAATCATTAAATTAAGTTAAATAAAGTTAGTTTAGGCAGAGCAATGTCATGCTGCTTACATTAGCTGCCTGACCAACAGCTGATGAGCAACATCAAATTATAATCATTAAGGTGTACAGTGTGGCCATTTTAACAACTACTGCCACTTCTCTCCATTACTCTGAATTAGTGGTAATTTTCTTGACACGTCACTGACTGAACTATGAATAATATCAGTTGTTGCATCAGAGTTGTATAGCTTAATTACTTCTTTGCAGGGAACAAACATCACATTGTTCTTTCAGCCTCTGTAACAGTTGCTTATGGTTTTGGGAGTTGAGCAACAGCTCTTTCTGTCTCAGTCTCTAATCCACTTTGACTTCTCATTCTGACCTGTGTGGAGAAAGCTGCACTGGTTCATAGAGCAGTTAAGCATCATCCTCATCATAATCTCACTAATCACCTCTTTTTATTACATTTCTATTTTGAGAGTTTTCTGTGGGAGCTCTCAGTAGGTGTCTTGTAAAGTTGCACATGAGATGACGACATTACTGTAAAGACACTTCCACTTGATATGGGAAAAAGTAGTGCTTGTCACAAAAATCTCACCTCCTGCAGCTGTAAACGTTGATTCAACAGGGGTTCCTGGTTATGTAAGAGCAGATTTTGCTCTGCTGCCTGTGAAACAACAAGTATTAATCCTGCGTAATGACGTGGAAGCCAAGGAGATTTGCCTCGTCAGCAGACAGCAGAGTAATGTAGTCTTAGAAGGCAGAGAGTTTACAAAAGCAAGCTTTAAATCCCGTGACCTCAGAGTGCACTTTACCCTCTGCTGGATTACATCAGACTGTATCTCTGTACACACACTCATAAAGACTTAAACAGCTTGGGGTCTGTGCAGCCTCTCCCCTGCAGAGCAAGTAGCCTATACTTGACCCTACACCTTCATTTGCAGAGTTGCTTTTTTTTTGTCTCTTTACAAATAGTGGACATCAGGTACATTCGGTGTTTGCACATTTCAAATTGTCTCTCATTAGGTTTTAACAAATGCTGTTGTTTGCATCAGAAAATGGAAAGTTTTTAAAGTGAGCCTTTTGTCATAAGTAGAACAAGTTGGCTCTGACCTAACTGACCCAGTAAGAAGCTGCAGTATGTGGTACATTTTTATTGACTAACTCCCTGTCCACACGTGCACGGGTATATTTGAAAGCAGCTTTTTCTTTCAGTTTTGGTCTTTTGTCAACATGCAAGTGAAAATGGTCCTTTTGTAAAACTCTGTCCAGGGTGAAGAAACTCTGTGTTCAGTGTTTACGTGTAGAAAGAGAAAAGGAGTTTTTGGTTTGTAACGTCAGAGCGTGCGTCGTTATCTCCTTTGTAAGATGTCAAAAATGAGGCATCATTTTGTGCAGTGGTACCAAAATAGTGCTGGCTCTGACCTTGCTAACAGGACTTTTTACATCTTTAAGCATAAATATAGTGTGTAGTTACTATTACAATATACTGAGGAACAGAGGCACCAATAAATATCCTACAGAATTCACAGCTCCAGGCAGCCTTTTGGTTATAGCTTTTTTCAGGCTTCTGATTGGCCAACATCGTCTTCTTCTTTGTGTGGCTTTAGGGTTAAAGTAACATCGCTGCCTATTGGCATGCTCTGTACAGCCTTTCGGTTGTTTTTTCATTTTCATTTGGACTGAAATTTTTTTTATGGCAGTGTGTGGAAGGGAATGTTTTGAAAATGAACGAGGGAAAAACCCATGTTTCAAAAATACCTGTGTCTGTGTACGAGGCCTATTAAGCTGGTGATATGAAAAGATCAGAACCAGCAAGGCTTGTGTCTGTCTCTCAATAATTTACGACCTCCCCAGCATGTCTGTGACACTCCAGCCCCTAAACAACTGGCTTCTACTGAAATATAAATATTTAAAAACAGGTCGCAAATACATCATTTCATGTTCAAAAGGCTCAGTGATTTCCTGATATAGCTGGTTACTGTAGATTTTATCAAACGAACAGGAGGAAATCCTGCATTTATTAGGGACTATTTTCAGCGGTGGATTGATGCCCTACCAAGAATTTTTGGCAGTAGGATGGTGAGTGTGGGATTGAGTGAAATAAACTAGGTGTGTGGTACCAATCTCACTCCTCCTGCCAATACAACCAATAAAGGCAACAAGTATAGCCAATCAGAGGGACAGTAGGGTAAGTCATGCCTTCGCTATCCTAGAAAACACAAATTCCCAAACCATAAATTTCATCTTTTTTTTCCACTCATTCTTCTTCCTTGACAAAATTGAACAGTTTGGTCAGAGATTCAGGTGTGTTATGCTAGTCGTGGCTAATGGAGCCTGGAGCCTGAAGCAGAGACTTGTATTGCATCAGTAATAAACAATATGACAACGTGATTGACCCAAAGTTATGTTTGTTTAGAAACTAAGTAACTGAAGGAGCTAGGGTCTGACGGGCCATGTGCAATTTACTCTCGAGCCGAGGCTGTTGTCGGCAACTTGAATGAGATAAAATTTCAGTGGAGGTGGGAGGGAGGAGGAGTGGAGCAAGTTGTGTTTGTTTACTGAAGTTCATGTGTTTTTTGGGGTGACGAAAGGAGACATGGAAGTTAGTCTCTAAAAAGAACTAAAACTAAAACTGAGCCAACATGACGACATTTTGGATTTCAAGCCAACGAAAGAGGTGTCCCAACTGCTGCCGTTTGGAGCTTAACTTTCGTCGGACACTGTGTTTCAAAATTTTCTACAACTAAACACAGACAAAACTGAGATAGTTGTTTTTGGCCCCAGAGAACAAAGATCATTAGTCAGTGCTCACCTTGACGCCATGACACTAAAAACCTACAAATCAAGCCAGAAATCTTGGTGTAGTTCTGGACTCAGACCTAAATTTCAATAGTCACATTAAGACAATTACTAAATCAGCCTACTACCACCTTAAAAACATAGCAAGAATAAAAGAATTTCTGTCTAAACAAGATACAGAAAAACTTGTTCATGCTTTCATTTTCAGCAGGCTGGACTATTGTAACGGTGTCTTCACAGGCCTGAGTAAAAAATCAATCAGACAACTGCAGCTCGTCCAGAACGCTGCTGCCAGAGTCCTCACCAACACCAAGAGAGTGGAGCACATTACACCAGTGCTTAAGTCACTGCACTGGCTTCCTGTGTGTCAAAGGATAGACTTTAAAATCTTGTTACTTGTCTATAAAGCACTAAATGGTCTCGGGCCTAAATACATCTCTGATATACTTGTACGTTATGAAGCATCCAGACCCCTCAGATCATCTGGAACAGGTTTACTCAGTGTTCCCAGGATCAAAACCAAACAAGGTGAAGCAGCCTTTAGTTTCTATGCTCCCCGCCTGTGGAACAAACTTCCAGAATATCTGAGGTCGGCTGAAACTGTCAACTCATTTAAATCAGGGCTTAAAACATTACTATTTACTGCAGCTTACCAGTGAACTAGATATGTAACTTATTGTTAGGATAATCTGTAGCTATTGTTTTTATATTTGTCTGCTGTTGCTTTTGCTTTATGTTTGCTTTTTAAATGCATTTTCTGCACTGTTTTTAACTATTTATTGTCTTGCTTTTAGCTCTTGTTTTTAATGATCTATTGTTTTTAATGTATTTCTCTTGTAAAGCACATTGAATTGCCTTGTGTATGAATGGTGCTATATAAATAAAATTGCCTTGCCTTCTATTAATTCCTGTTGCCCGCTTCGAAAGCTCAGCGGTGGACAAAAAAATTGGCTGATTCACAAAGTTGAAATGAGGTATCATCAACTTGATACTTCCTTATTCCACTACAAGTGGGTCACCTGGTAGAATTCGATATACTGATCCGGTCACGTGTTTGTTGAACTAGTTTGAACATTTTTACACCAGCTCAGCCCGAACAAATATAAAACCTCCATGGAACAAAAATTCCTATTAAAAGAGGCATAATTGACCTTGTTTGCAGTTTCGGGTGTCCTCAACAGTTTTGCAGATGTCTCTTTTACAGTGGAAGTCTATAGGGGAATGCTTTTGGGCCATATCGGATTTTTTTGCTGCAATACCGCAAGTGGCCACTGACAGAATTAGAAGCACGGCTGAGCTTCGGGGCCTGGGTTAGCTCAGTAAAAACTTTTTCTTTTTAGGCACAACATATTCAAAATATATCAACAAACAGGCCAAAACAAGAACAACAACTGTAAAGGGGAGGGTGGAGGTGGCGGCTGAGGTTAAATCATTTACATTTATAGATTATCAAGGGTAGCTACGATATCCAGTCATGTCCTAATTGTCCCAGGGTACGCTCTATTTATGAGCTCAGTAAAATTATGATCACGATTATCAGGTTACCTGACCCACTGGACTCTGTCCTAACAATGATAAGAAAAGGTTGTAAAAAAAAATCCTGGAAACCTGACAGCCAAGATAATTTCTAAGATCTGGTGACACAGCAACATTGCTTATGTCATCATTTACGACATGTCTGATGCTCTGACTGCTGAGTGTCATGCCCTCATGGGAAAAAGGGAACATTATCATGACTGAATACATTTATGAAAATCACATAAAAGGCTGTTGAATATTAAAAACTTCAATATCTCTTAAACACATCAAGCAGGATACTATCAGGCACAGTCTTGGGTGGAGTATAATGGAGTATCGATGTAACCGGAGCTGGTGGAGCGCAGAGCTGCACTCGAGCCAAGAGTTTGCCGTTCAGGTCACCAGCCAAAAAAGCCAAAGGGCAAATGTTAAGACTCTCAAATGAAAGCTCAGTGTCAAAAATAAAAAATTCTGCTTCGACATAACTGAAAACATGAAATAGATATGTCACATTTTTTGACCTTTGCTCAACCAGAAGTGTGTTGCTGTAAAAAGTGATTGCCATTTATGTTCTAGTTTATTGTCAGGAGTCTAATTTTAGGAGCAAGAAACATGACACACAAATAAATAGGTTACCATGTGCTTCAAAATGTTTTAAAATGAAAAGCCTAGTGAATCTGGTCCGATCATTGACTACAACTACCTCTTAAATAATTGATGATAATAATGTGATTTTATGTTTTTGTGCACACGATTGTTACTTAAAAAACTGGCTTATCATCGTATCTAGTTGACTAAAATAGATCATGTAAGTTTTCAGAAGAGGAAATAAAACTAATACTGTCCTTGGCACTGTTTATTTTTCCTTGCCCTCTGCACTTTGTGATCAAACTATGCAACAAGGAAGCCTTGGAACATTACGTTCACTCAGCAGCAAGTTAGACACCAGCTGTGTTCAAGTGTTTACTGCTAACACGATGTTCCTGTAAGACTGAAATAGCAAAGGTCAAGATTTTCACAAGGACGATTTCATATATCTGCTGACAGTGTTTAAAGTTGTGCACGTAAACATGCCGCAACAGTTTAAAAGTCTTACCTTTGCTCAGTGTTTCCTTGTAATCAGGCTTTTTAGATCCAATCACAGATCAGTAAAGATGCTGATGAAGATCGGGTAAATCCAGAGGAATATTGTGATCACAAGCCTGAAGCAGAAAGAAGTAACGGCGTGAAACACAGAGGGATGATAGGTTGATGGATGGAAGGATGATGGAGCGTCAACAGGCCAATCAGTTGTTACTAGCTTCACTTCCTCTGAGTTGTGAACTGTGTCTCCTCCTCTCCACACAACTCACCTCCCTGAAGCTTTATTTGCTGAGGAGGCAGACTCTCGTCCCTCCCTCACCCCCTCCCTCACCCTCCAGTGTTCCTCAGACTTAGTTGTAGTCTTGGCTTTTCATGGGGCTTCACAGGAGGAGCAAAGGTGCAGCACGTAGAATAAAATTAAGAGGGAACAGCGGTTTTTAAGTCTCCAGTGTAATGCCAGGTTCCAGCGCTGTCACCAAAAGAAAATGTTGGCATTGTACGTTTCTGCAAACCATAATAATAATAATAATAATAATATGCTTTTCAAGGTGGAGTCAGGAGGTTGCCATCAGAGGAGCGGAGACTGCGGGAAGGAGTGTAGTGGTGAAGCAGGTCCGTGAGGTAGGAGGGGGCCTGGTTATGGAGGGCTTTATGAGTGTGTTGTGGAACAGGAAGCCAGTGGAGGTTCCGAATGACAGGGGTGATGTGATCGCAAGATCAGGAATGGGTGATCGGATGGGCAGCAGAGTTCTGGATGTACTGGAGTTGATTCAGGAGTTTGGTTGGTGTACCATAAAGAATGCTGTCACAGTAGTCAATGCTGGATGTGATGAAGGCATGGGTGAGATTTTGAGCAGCAGAGGGGGAGAGCAATGGGCGAGATGAGCTATGTTTTTAAGTGGAAGAAGGCAGTACTGGTGATGTGATTGACGTGTTGTTGTTTTTTTTTGAAAGAGAGGTTGTTAATGAAAATTACTCTGAGGTTGCGGATGTGTGGGGACGAATGCAGAGTGGAATGGTCAGTGGTGAGGCAGAAGTTGTGAGGTTTTGGTGAGGGATTTGGGACAGATGATGATCATGTCTGATTTTACATACATCAGTTTGAGGCTTGTATCCAGGACGTTGAGGCAGGTGGTCAGAGTTGACTGAGTTTCAGTGGTGATGGATGTAGTGGAGATGTAGAGCTGGATGAATATGTTACATTTGCACCTTTCATACATATCTCAACATTTCTAAAGTGACACCTATGCCAAGCTGCAGACGGCTTTTTAGGCACCAAACATGGTGTTTTTTAGCAATCCGTTGCCTTTTTCCACTGGGAATAGTGCCACACAAAGCAGCTGTTTTTTAGACATAGACATAGTTGTGTTTCCTGTGGGGATTGTGCCCCCAAAACCAAGTATTTCAAAACATGATCTTTACCTTACCTTCACTAACTGTTTTTTTGTCTAAGCATAAGCACAGATGAGCCACAGTGTTATTGAAAGGTAAAGAAACGGAAAGTTTCAACATATCCACTACATAGTATTGTACAAATGTAACTTATCAATGGTTTGCAGAAATGTACAATGCCAGCATTTGTTCTGGTGACTGGGTTGTGGGCTCAGGCTACGTAATATCTCTGTCTGTTAAGATGGTAACTTTGTGAGAATATAGAGTCTACGGCTGCACCAAGGGGCAACTTCTGATGCTGACAAATGAAGTTGGTACAGAACTGCAAAGAACAGCAGTTTCATTAATGACCACTTAAGGGTGGTTGAAAAAGTTAGGTCAACCCACATAGACCCCCATTTTAAAATGCCCAACAGCCTGGCACAAAAAACAGTTTCGGTCTTTATGGCTAATTTCAACATCCTGACAACTGTACAGGGGGGTGAAAGTTGTTACAACTCACCCGGTTACATTTAATCAAGACTTAAAGTTATGCATATTCAGGGGCGGGGCTGCTTGACTGACAGGCTGTCTGCGAGGTGTCGCCACTGTCTATGAGTCAGATCCCTCAGGCCTCCACAGCCCCAACCTTTTGTCCAAATGCAGTTACTTCTGGCTCCAAAAAACTGAGATGGTGATGGCCGAAATGCAGAACTCAAGGCTTCAAAACAGAAGTCCACAAACCAGTGGTTTATGTTACAGTGACTGCGTCCATTATTTTATATATTTGTCTATGGGCTGTACCCGACTCAAGCTATGTCAGTGGAATCGGATTTAGCTGTTCAATATGAGTATTCGACTATTCGTTCCTTTTTCCATATAGAGTTTGAGCGTTTTAACAGGGTTCAGCAATATTCAGGATCACAATGATCAATTGTTGCGCCCAACAGACAGTTTTGTTCTCAGCGCCTTACGTCTGTTGGTCGGGATATTATCATGTTGATATTGTGTAGTCTGAATAAAGGGCCGTCCACACCAAGAACAGTAACAATAAAGATAAAGATGTGAGCATCCACACTGATGAATGATAATGTTCTATAAACAGTGGCACCTAGCACGCCTGGGCATGCCTGAGCATGCCCGAGCATACTGCGCATTATTAGGATGGCTATTATAAAGTTGAAACTAATGATTATAATGCCTTGTTAAATACTGTGTGTGCATCTATAAACACTGCAGCTTTATTATAGCCACCCAAATAATGTTTATAGATGTACTTCACAGTGTTTATTAACTATTTAACAAGGTATTATGATCACCAGTTGCAGCTTTATAATAGCATCCAATAGCACACCTGCAAATGTTTGTGACAATCCTGCTCTAGAAACCTGTAGGTGTGCAAATACAACAAGTAGAGATGGTAATGAGAACGGGTTCCGGTTGAAAACTGGTTCCAAGTTGTCCAACCCATTGGGCTTGTTTGCCTCTGAGCTTATCTGTTGCTTTTGTCAATGCTGGTGTGTTTTACTGTCAGGTGCGTGTTGTAAAGCAGTGCCGTCAAACTCGTGCTGGGAATTTGCAACGAGAGAAAGAAACGATCTGAAGTGTGGCTTCATTTCACAAACAAAGATGACATACAGTATGTGCTGCTGTAACATCTGTAGAATAATAACTTTAAGTAAAGGTGGAAACACAGGGAAATATGCTGAAACATCTCTCTACGCAGCATTGGCTTGAATTCCAAAAATGTGCTGTTGTTTGACACTCTACACACAACCGCCACTGCTTCCTAAGGAGCAAATCTCTTACCTATGGTAAATAATAGGGGTGTGACGGTTCACAAAATGCACGGTTCAGTTCGATACAATAAAGTGGTGTCATGTGTCATGCGTTCCCTACATTTTCAATACAGAAAAAAAGTAGAAATGCCAGAGAAATTTCCTTGATTTTTAAAATTTTTCATGTATGAAACTGACATTGTGTGGTCTTTTTTTGGTACAAAGTAGGAATTGTGGTCTGGCTGAAATAGGCTTGTTAAAATCGTGGTAAAGCAAAATCTTTGATTTCTTTCTAAACACATTATACATGTTAGAATACAGTTGTTGAACACGTGAAATGACAGGAAACTGTGTAGTGATTAATTGCCGAGTTAGACTGTTGGTGTGTCTCAAATCACATACTTCCGTTAGTACACTTCCATGTAGTATACTATGTGCACTATGTACTCATTGAGGTAGTGAGCGAATTTCGACAGGGTAGTATTGTCTCAAACCAAACACGGCCGTTGTGCACTCACCGGAAATGACAACCGCAAATTAGCTAGTTAGCAAACTAGCATTAGCATTCGCGTTATTGTTCGCGTTACCAAATCATTACAGACTGCTAAATTAACCCAACAAACATACTGCTGGCTTATACCCGACAACAGTATAGTGGTGCTTAGTGCAAAAAACACATGTATTTGCACAATGCAGCAACGTTCACGGTCGCACAGTCCTCGGCCGCTATTTCCAGTTTGAAAAGTGGTCCCTCCCCTTCTGCTACGTAGCCAAGATGGCGACCATTGAGGTCGGGAAGTGTCCATAGTTCCACACTCAACTTCTTGACCATTTTGAGTGCACCATCCGGGTACTGATAGTGCACTGCATTTTTCCATACTTCTCAGTGTGAACGCACTTCTGCACTCTAAATAGTAAGTGTAAGTACAGAAGTACGCGATTTGAGACACAGCATGTTAAACTGTTTGTCATCATTTCTGTGTTCAGGAGTTTTTGCGTGGGCCTAAAAGCCAGCTCAATGATGCACAGCAGCCATGTTTCAGATAACCGCTTTCCTACTATATAAATACTACCTTACTACTGCCTTCAGAACCCACACCCTCGGTGTTGTTTCTTTCACCCGCTGTGTATCAGTGTTGAGTTTGCTGCGTCCTACAAGCTCTCTGAGCTCTTTCAATCTAATAAATACATGAATAAACATCTCTATTAAATGCCCAAATCATGTAAACACAAACTAAACAGCCATCACTAATGTACCTTTCAGTCTTTCTGGCCGAATCGGCTACCTGACCTGGCAGCAGCTTCTGTTAGCCCTCATCGCATCGATGCTGTGTTCAGACTCGGGGACAATAAAACAAATAAAAACACTTGCATCGAGGCTATAGGCCTACTTTTTTTTCCCACACAGAAAATTAATCAGGAACTAATTATGAAATCTATAAAGAATTGTACTAATACGATTTTATTAAAATCAATGTCATTGATTCTGTCTATCAATTCCCATCTTGAACAACAAGTACAGTAGGTCACTGTAATGAATGTTCAGCAGACAGTTTGGGTAATGATTTTACTACTCGCCTTTTGTTTTCTCCTCCAGGTAAGTTTGACTAATCTGATTTTCAAACTCTGGATCAAGTTAGAGCTTGTTGCGTAGTATACGAGAAGGATGTTGACAGAGAAACAGTTTATTTCCTCCCTCAAAAAAAAGACAGTAGCTCAAGGTAAAAGGGGCAACTTACAGGTCAGCAGCTGTAATGTCAACAGTTGGATCCGTCTTCTTCTGTTTCTTCTCTTTTTGTGTGACGACTCTAAAGAAGAAGAAGCCTTCACTTTTTGCTTCTGTGGGCATGACACCAAAAACACTTAAGTTTACTGTAAATACTGCAGACTGCTGAGCACCTCTTTACTTCTCTCTCTGTCATGACACGTTATGAAATAGTATTTCACACTTTCTTTTACACGTTTGACCTGTTTGCATCATATTGAGACAGGATGTTGAAAGAGGAAAATGTTCCAGATCAGGTTTTGATTCAGCTTTGTGAAGGTTTCTGAGGATCTACATTTGTTGTATTTGTATGTTATAAGTGTTGTGGTCCTTTTACTGTGTCTTCTTTTTCCTGGTATTTTATAGAAAGTGAAGGTGAGAGTGATTCAGCTGTGGTTACATGCACAGTAAAGAAAGGATCGTACATGTTGTATCCCTCAGGAGACAGATGAAAAATGTGACGAGCTGGAAAACAGGAAGAGCAGGTGTTTGTTCCTCACGTGTTTGTCTGAAAAACAGGGTTGCAGTGTTTTACATCCTGGAAAGTGTCTTTTTCTATTTTCATCCTCAGCGGAGAGACATGTCCTTTGTGTCTCTTTCCTTAACTTTAAGTCCCACACACTTGGAAAATATATAAAGTTGGAAATGGCCTTTTTAAGGGTAGATAGATAGATACATTCTCACTAACAAACGACAAACATAAAGATAGTTGAGTTTATATTTGTTCAGCTTTTTAGATTTCAGTCTTTGAGAGTTTTGCTCTACTTTATTGGTGACGGTCCCTGCATTCAACCAATGTGATTTAAGGCTTCAGACTGTTCTGAATACTGCGTTTCCAACAGTTTTTTCAACTCTAGCTACAGTATGAGTCAAAGTGTGCAGGATATCTTTATGAGGTCATCTGCTCCAGGCTTGTTACTGACATGTAGCCTACACTGCTAAATGAAGCTACATGCTAATACCAGGGAAACATGAAAACTTGGTTACCAATGTTCAAAATGTCTCCCGATTGTGTTTAGAAGCTTTAATTGGTTAATTTCTTCTACAGTTAAAACTTGCTGCTATTTTCAGTTACAGTCATTTTCCAGCTGCAGTGACGATGCAGAGACACCAAGATACAAAAAACCTGGTAACGATGACTAATCAGAGCAGACTGGGCTTTTTTTGGAGGAGAGTCTGAAGAGACAGGCGCTAAGACGGCGTTTTTTCCAGCACAGACAGTGTGAGTTAAATAAAGTGTTTTTGAACATTTAAGCATGGAAACATGTTCTAGTTGAATCCCAAAATACAAATATGAACCTGAAAATGAGCACAATAGGTCCCCTTTAAACTGTTGGCATTCCTTTTATTTGATACGCTTCCTGCTCAAACATTTTACATTACACATATATTTAAATAGTAAGCAATGTGGATTTTGACATTGCCACACTAATTTCTGCAATTCCTGAGGCTTAAATTAGTATTTTTGGTTTGTGCTTTGTTTGGTTGCAGAGCTGTAACGTTTCACTCCAAACCAGGAAATGTGTCTACAGTGCTGTCAACAGCAAACACAAGACACTAAATTACACAGTGCAAGTGTGAGCTGCAGCTGCATGCTGCACTCATATTTCACAGTATATGACAATAACAGAGATTGTACATCGCACATGAGCGCCAAGCTGCGTTGTTTTTCCTCTCTGCGACATCATCTGGTATGAAGTTAAGTCTGTATAAAGGTCAGTCTGCATAAAGGTGACGGGAAGCTGGGGCAGCAGAAAAACAGCAGACGGGAGGAGGAGACAGAGTGTTAAAAGATTTCTGCCAGTGTAACTGTAGTCTGAGAACTCTGAGCCATTTCAGGAAATCTTTAAATACAAAAGAAGGCTTAATGTCATTTGATGAGTCTGTCTGAGATAGAGACACAGAAAGGTTAGTGTTCATGTTGAAGGAGGAGAATTCTTTTCCACAATAGGCACACAAACCAGTCAGACATACAGATGAGGGTGATGTTGGCCAATTAATGGGCTTTTTCCTGCTCCAAACTATCTTCACTATATCGGTCGATGGTCAAAATCTCCTCGACATCTAATAATCGTGATAGAGTCATGGAATTTTCTTGTGTATAATGAAATTGTCAAAACAATCTTCAGTGGATAATCGTCTACATCGTGTAACACATCGGCAAATTCATTTTATGTGGCTGTTGACTTAACCTAGCTTTGAAATGCATTGATGTGTGACAGTGTTTTGTTTACTGTCAGGTACTTTTCGTCATTTTCGCCCTTGGTTTGTCTCTCCCTTCCCGTATGCCAGCTAGCTGGAAATATGTTTGACCAGAGTTTGACTTTGACATGTTTGAAAAACACAGGGCAAATGGGGCAAGAACAAAAATCTTTTTTATGGGTACTTTAAAGGAGCTATATGTAAGAAATCTAAAGCAAATAGTCGTAAAATCCTCCTAATATGTCACAGAGACTAAGGAATAATGTTCATATAACATACTGATCTCACCGACAACAATAGTACAGCCAGAATATTTGCATCTAAACAAAATTTTTGCAGTCTGCAAATCATGTTTATGTTTTGAATTTGTGTTTTGNGGGGCGGACACGACTCGCGGCAGTATTTTGAATTTGAGTGCAGTAACCGTTTTGGTCACATTCTTACATACAGCGTTTTTAAAGAGCCATGGAAAAGTTTGGAAATTTTGTCCATGAAAATTTGTTGGAACCCTGTATGTTAAAGCTATAGTGCATAACTTCTGTCGCCCCCCAGCGGATATTGCGTTATTACAACAAATAAGCCGGCACTTCCATGTACACAGAGTAACACTCGCCTCACACCGCATACACAGCGCTACACAACGTGGCGAACACCAGGCTGCTAACATTACATTACATTCATATAGGCTGACCAAACGTCCTCTTTTGCCCGGACATGTCCACTTTTCACGTCCTGTCTGGGGCGTCCGGGGGATGTTTATAAATTGATGATAATGTCCGGTGTGTGTGTGTGTGTGTGTGTGTGTGTGTTAGAGTGCGGCACGGGCCGCATATTTCTGTCCGAACCCGACAGTCATTCTGTTTTGTTATGTCTGAAACCAAACCGAGCCCGACATTATGTAATTACTAAAGCACTGAGTTTGTGTCACACAGTTGTTATGGTTACAGGCTATTTAACAGGCCGGCCGTGTGCCATGGGTGCTCTGCGGAGAGGGAGACCTCCGTGTTTGTGACGGGAGCGGACGGCGGGAGGTCCGACGCTTCTAGCGAGGGGAGAGGGAGAAACAAACAGCCAATGTGTGTGTGTGTTCTGTTCAGCTGTTGTCACGTAAATAACAGTCCCCAAGCAATAAACAGGACAGACAATGGGGTTTTATTTGTTTTTACACTACATTTTCACTGAAAGCTGACCGAATCCGACCCAAGCCCGAATACCATTTATACATTTTTGACCGAACCCGGCCCGACCCGTTGGGTAGGCCTCCCATCGGGACCCGTCGGGCTCGGATCGGGTAGCCACACTCTAGTGTGTGTATGTGTCCCCTATCTATAGGGGCCTATCTGAATTTCTGTCTTTGAGAGATATTATTTTGTAATATAACTGAATTTTCTATCCATACATATAAATTTTAAATATATTAAAATTATAAGGCATCTTTGAGTAAACTGCGAGTATCATTTAAGTAGGCTATCTGGCCGGGCCGAGTGTCCTCTTTTTTGGAAATCGAAATATGGTCATCCTAGTTCATAGCACCATTTCCAAGAAAATAATAAAGTACTAGGTCCAGTACATGTAACAGCAACACATACTACTCATAATATAATTATAAACCAAGTCACTTACTTACCCAACAGCAGCAAGGCAACATCCGTGTCTGCCCTCAGCCCAATTTCTGCCTTCAGGGCTCTCCACCGAGGAAAAGGGACGCCAATACAAATCCTTGTTTGCCTTCTCCATCGGTCACTTTCCTTCTTTGCTAATAGACCTTCAGCCGAACGTCCAGGCTTTTTCTTTGTGGTAGGATTCACTTCTGAACCGTGTCTCAGCCGCTTCTTTGGGTTGTCCGCCATGTTGCTTTC
Organism: Epinephelus moara; assembly: GCF_006386435.1. Lineage (NCBI taxonomy): Eukaryota > Metazoa > Chordata > Actinopteri > Perciformes > Serranidae > Epinephelus > Epinephelus moara. Next base: position 43,389,288 of record NC_065521.1, on the reverse strand, counting down.
TCTTTCTACCTGCGCTCTACCTCTTGCTATGAGACTCTCCACTCTTCCTCCCCCTCCCTTCTTGTTGTGAGGTAAACCGCGGCATTTCCTGTGCGCCAGTGCAGGAATGTCACCGGTCGACACACAAACTAAAAATGATATATATTGAAAAATACCGCGAGATGTTAGAGGAGCCGATCGGCTTAATCAGCATTGTGTCATCTCCTCTAGTTGCGGCTTGGGTGAAACGGACATTTACGGACATGTAGAAGTTACGCACTATAGCTTTAATAAAACTCAAAGCAAATGTTTTTTTCTGAAACTAATGTTTATAAGTTTATCTTTTGTTTGCCAGAATCCAAGGGAATGTGAGAACACAGTTTACTGGCATTCAAGTGGGTTAAATTACAGAAACGCTTTGAGGAGGTCCATTTTTTTAAACCATTGAAAGATTTGGTGTGTTTAGGAATTAGTAGACATTAATATCAGTGTACATAATCACAAGTCAAAAACTGTGAACTCTCAGCTGATGAACATGTTCCACATAAGAAATTTGTGGACTCAAACATTTGAACCTCACACACACACATATATACGTATATAGACTCAGTGGGACTTCCACTGTTCAGATATGGTGATATATCCACTGTCAACTGCAGATAATGTCAGTAAATCCATGTAGAAATAGAAATCTTAAGGTTATAGAATGAGTTTATAGTTATCAGTTAGGATTAGTTTTAAAATAAAGAGTTGGACCACAGTCCTAAACCGACTTTTCTTGCTCTCACATACTGTACACTCAGCCGTGTCTGTGTGTTTACTTTAAATGGCACTCTGCCGTGGTGCCTGCCAGCTGTCTCAGGGTGAACAGGTTCAAAGCAGCCTGAACCCGGGTGATATCAAAACACAGTGTTGGCTGTTTTCCCGTTCGAAGGCCAGACACACCCTGAGCTCATGATCACAAATTTAATATAGGTCACACTTGGTGTTTACTGGGACTTTCCCTAACAGCTTTCGGTTTTCTGACATGATCAGTTTAAAGACAGAACAAGAGACACTTGAGGTGGTGATTGTATAATTTAAGAAGTTACAGCTTTTGTGTGCTACATTACAAGTGTAGACACTAAAATACATGAGCTGCCAGTAGCTCTATATTTAGCTGGTTTGTTGTTTGGAGGTTCTGTATGCTTACCGACTGCCCTCTATTGGCTAAGTCCTGGTTGTTGCAATTGAATTTTGCTATTAGCTGATCTGGTGGCTGGTGACATTTACACAGATCAGTTGTTTGGTATGTCCAGATTGTATCCAGATTGATTTTACAAAGTATAGACAGCAAACATCTACTAAATGATGTGATTTTTGCAAATCAGATCCAAGCCTCATTTGGAGGTATAAATGTGATTTCAGTCAGATTTCTCCAGATGTGTCTCAGTCTCGACGCTCTGGGCGCTCAAATCAAATTTCAAAGTGTATTTTGCATTACTTGTAATGTGACACAACCACGATGATGTCAAATCCATAGCGATGGAAGTACAACACAGAACATTGCAATGTATACCAGCCAGTTTGTTTGGTGCCACTGAGAAATTCTACACTGCGACTTGACAGTGCAATTGTTTGGAGGGCGTCACGCATTCTGTGTTGGAGAGCCGTGTCACGCCTGTTGTTACCACAGCAATCCATCCATATAGGTAATTGATGCCTGGAGACACAGATCGGATCTGATCACTTGTAAATCACAGTGTGTTTTAAAGATCTGATTTGAGAAACAAATCTGAATTGCTGTAAGTCTGAATATAGCCTTTGAGCCACGCTAGAAGCTCTGCAATGCTGTAGTAAGACACAGCAGTGCTTTGAGCTAAATGCTGACATCAGCATGCCTATAATGACGATGCTAAAATGTTGATGCTAAGCAGGTGTAATGTTTACCATGTTCAGTGTCTTAATGTAGCATGTTGGCCAATTTTCACAGTGGCCAAACAGTGGTACTGCAATTTCAGGGGTCTGTCATGTGACGCCATTGGACCCAAAAAGACTTTTTCCCATAGACTTACATTGGGTAAGAGATGTCTATAAATCAGTGGATAAATTTTTTTTAAGGCGTCTCAACCCTCACGAAATTTCTCGTCTCCCTATCAAGATGTAACCCATTTGGTCAGTTTACAGCTGGAAAGTCCAGAAGAGCTGCAAGATTAAATTATTTTGTCCCCATTTAAGTTAACGGAGCGCTAAACCAGAAGTCAGCTGCTTGGCCACCGTAGGTCTCCAGTGCGCCTGCTCGATGGGCCCAGTGACGTGGAAGTAGCGTTGACCATCCGAGTAATTTCATACTGTGAACCTCGGGCAATTTTGGCTTCATGTGAGCCGCTTTCATAGAAATGAATGCAGCCCAGCTGCCAATGCTGTGTCCAGGTCTCTTAATACATCCATGGTATTTTTGGACAGAGCCAGGGAGGCAGTTTTCCTCACTTTTAGTCTTTATGGTAAGCTAGGCTAATTCTCCCGCAGCTCAAGCTCCATAGCTCCCACCATAGACTGTGTAATAAAGATAGACGACATGACAGCTTCCTAAAAGTGAAGCCAAAATATCTCAATTGCTCTCTAGTGGCTGGCTGCAGTATAGCTCATAAACCCCGCCCTGTCCAAGTTAGCAGATGGTACATGGGCCAAACTAAAAACTCAAAGTTCACGACAAATACATTTTTCCCAAAGATGGTCTTGGTCATTTGAGGTAGTTCTTATCAGGCTGATGTAAGACCAAGTGTTCATGTTTCTGATAGGTTTGATTTTAATTAGTTATTAGATGCTGTAAAAGGAAGATTTGACAGCTGTGCCAGTTGGTGTGCTCGCCATCAGCCGTGTTGTCACCAAGTCACCAGTGCAAGATGGCAGCCGCTGTATCCGCGATATTTTAACTTTAGTTTCAGCAGTTAGATAACTGAGGCAGCAGAAATATTGTTTCTATTGTTTCCTGCTTTTCAGTGAACCTCACACAGGTGTGGAACTGAATTCTGTGTGAGGTGTCTCTATAACCTGTGTGGCTGTTTTAAACATGGTAACCATCCTTTCAACACCAAAAGGCTTTGAGCTGTTTCTGAGGTTACTGGGTCCGCCTCGGAGTAAACTGAAGGTCTGGCTCTATCTCTGACCGACCTCCATTCATATAGCTGAAGTGGGTTAACAGGGCAGCATAACTCTGCAGGAGTCACATATAGCATACACACAAACACACACACATGTTCCCACACATAGTTTTGTTACACCAGCGAGTCCTGGCACTGACCCAACAGGCCTCAGTGACCTACTGTACACACTGTATGTAAGTGACACTTGTGTGGCCGCCTACATGTGGTGTCATGTGTGTGCGGGGTGTTTTGCGCATGTGTGTACTTTTTAAAAATGCTGCATCATCACTGGAGCACAGAGGTGTCATTGTGGAGGACAAAGAGTGTGTGTGTTGAGAAAAATCAGACTAGTGTGTATGAAAAGGAGGAAAAGAAACCAGAGACACAATTGAATATTTTAATTTTCCTAAATCATTTAAATCATTTATATTTTATTTATTAATCTGAGAGTAATTTATTAAGTTGTCAGTGTTCAGCTTGTTATATGTTCAGATTTGTTGTTTGTCTGTGTTAAATCTCTGTAAACTGAATCTGTCAGTGTTCCTCCTGTCACTGTGGAGTCTGAAACTTATGATGAGTGTTTTCCTTTATTTTTGGACATTTTTAAAACATTAAGAAAAATGACAAAATAAAGAAGTGACAGATTAATCTATTACAAACTTAATATAATATTGCTTTCTTTCTTTCCCACATCTCCCTTTTCCTTCCTTCTTTCCTTCCATATTTTATCTTTTTTCTTCATTCTCTTCTTCCCTTTCTTCTTTCTTTCCCTTTTGTCTTTCCTTTCCTTCCTTCCTTTCCATCATTCCTTTCCATCATTCCATCTTTTCTTTCTTTCTTTCTTTCTTTCTTTCTTTCTTTCTTTCTTTATTTCTTTATTTCCATCATGCCATCTGTTCTATCCTTCTTTCTCTTTCTTTTCCTCTTTCCTTCCTTCCATTATTTTCCTTTCCTTTCCTTTCATCTCATTTTTCTTTTCTTTCTTTCTTTGTTCTTCCATATACATATAGCTTTCTCTCCTTTCTGCCTTCCGTCTTTCTTTCATTCCTTCCATTATTTTCTTTTCATTTCATTCTTTCTTTCCCTTCATTCTATGTTCTTTCCTTCTTTACTTTTTTCTTTCTTTCCTTCCTTCCTTCCTTCTTTCTTTCTTTCTTCTCTTTATTTTCCTTTCTTTACTTCCTTCCATTATTTAACTTTCCTTTCCTTTCCTTTCCTTTCATATCTTTCTTTCTTTCTGTCTGTCTTTTCTTTCTTCTATTTCCTTCCTTCCTCCCTTACTTCCTTCATTCTGTCCCTTCTTTCTTTCTTTCTTTCTTTCTTTCTTTCCTTTCTTTCTTCTTCCGGAGCTTTTGTTAATATCTTGTAACAAGTGATCAATAGTTTGTCAGTATTGATTGAAGTCAGTATTGATAAAGTGTTTGGCAGTCCTGTATTTTAAAAATGGCCGACAGAGCAGGTTTAAACATGACCAGCAGGGAGGCAGACGGAAAATATAGGGTTCACATGTATGTTAGGCATTACTGACCCAGTTAACTGATACACACACACACACACACACACACACACACACACACACAATGATAAGAGTGTATTTATGGCTGCGAGACACTTTCCTTAACACACATAAATACACACATACACTGAACATGTCTTGAAAATCAATGAGAAACAAACAGTTGAAGTTACTTATTCATTATTATTATTTCATTATTTATTATTCATTATTATGACAAAATAATCTTCCACAGACGACTGCACATAATATTCAGTGAGTCATAATGTGTTTACATCAGGTCAGACATGAGGGTTTCACTCAGCGCTGTCACAGTTGTAGTTTGGGGGAGGCAGGCGCTTCTGTAAGACACCAGATGACACCAGTACTACGTGATGTTTCACAAGTGCTGCTGCAGTGAATCAGTTACGGATGTGACACTGAAAACGGTCTTACCAAGTGTTTCATCAGATGATCAACAGATAAGGGAAGAAGGAGATAACATTATATTACACAAATGTAAGCACACGTCCCTCTAAACTGGATGAATTTACTTCCTCAGGAGTCTAAAAATATTTCTATAAAACAAAAGAAACAATCAGTCTCTGTTTGAAAGACTACTGATCATGTTTACTCCATGTTGATCTGTGGCACTGATGCAAAAAGTACCTGAAAGATGCCAATGCATGATTCATGTGATGACTCATCAGTTTTGCTGCTTCATTTCCAGTGAACAGCAGCTATGTCTATGTCTGAGAGAAACTGATGAAACACTGGAAGGGTATGTGCTGAACGAGAGCGACTGAACTGAGACTAATTTGTACAATAAAAAGAAAGGAAGAAGAGCTTCAGATACTGTGACAGTGCTGCCCCCTGCTGGCCAAATATTAACATTGCAGACACCTTAGAGGCAAGTTTATTAACAGGTTTATTAACAAGTAATGACTAATAGAGAAATACAAAATGAAAGGCATCATATGTCAACTGTATTTCATAATCCATAAAGATAAACTGTATTTATGTACAAACTTTACATTTTGGTTTTGTCACCTCAACTCTCTACTAGCCTCTGTTGGTTAGCTGTGGTATTACAGTGGAAGGAGACCATGGGAATGACAAAAATTAAGATTTCTCACAACAATAAGTGCTAGATTGAACACTGACTCTCATTTACTTCACAACTCCTCCAGTGTGTCCTCCTTTTCCACTGTACAAGAGAAGCAAGACCTGTTCACATTACTGTTCTTCCCTGGAGTCCCCTACATATCCCCCTGTTTTCTGAGTGCAGCTATTGGTTGTTAACAATGTTCATGTCATTGAAATTCAGCCAAGACTGAAAACTTATGATAATATTAAACATTTTGATTTTGTCGGAACGTCAAGCCGAGAAAAAGACTGACCTAATTGACAGAGTTTTAAATGAAGACAGTCTGAGCTCAGGGTTCCTTTAGTAGCCCAGTTGTGAAGCTTTTGGCCAGTTGTCATGGAAATGCAGATGTTCAAAATTTGTATTGCAGCATGGACGGTGAAACTGGCACTATTCAATTGAAAAGAGAAAATTTATCAGCATCTAAAACTGATTAATTGTCTAAAGTCTTTTTTTTTCTTATAAAAATGTCAACTATTATATCGAATATCAAATTAAATTTGGGTTTTGTTCGTTTGGTTGGACAAAAGAATGTTGGTATGTTATATGGTTAGTTGGGTTGTGTGATTACCAATTCTATGGTACATACATTATCCCAAATATAAAACTGGGCAATTTGATAGAAAACAATCCTTCTTCAATGTTCCTCACAGCTGTGGACGAAAAAGAAATTGTTGATATTGTTAGGAAATGTGAGAACAAAAAATCTACTGACTGTGATGACATTGATATGATGATACTGAAAAAAAGTTATTGATGGAATATCAAAACCACTCACATATGTATGTAACTTATCATTCCTAACCGGTACATTTCCAAACAGAATGAAAACAGCAAGTCATTCCTCTGTATAAATCCGGGAACAAACACCACTTCACAAACTACAGACCTGTCTCACTTCTTCCGCAATTCTCCAAAATTCTTTTCAAGAAACTTTTCAATAACCGACTGGACAAATTCATTGATAAACATAAACTACTTACTGACAGTCAGTGTGGATTCAGAGCACACAGATCAACATCACTGGCTTTATTAGAATTAATTGAAGAAATCACCAATTCCATAGAGCAGAAAAAACCTGCAGTTGGAATATTCATTGATTTAAGGAAAGCATTTGACACAATAAATCACGACATATTAATAAAAAAACTGGAACGGTATGGCATCAGGGGTATAGTTTTAAACTGGGTTAAAAGCTACTTAAGTAACAGGAGACCGTTTGTGAAGCTGGGAGATTGTTCCTCTTCATGCTTGGACATAACTTGTGGTGTCCCCCAGGGGTCAGTCTTAGGACCAAAGTTTTTTATACTCTATATCAATGACATATGTAATGTATCCAAAGTAATGAAATTTGTCTTGTTTACTGGCGACACAAATATCATTTTTTCTGGAGATAATTTAATGGAATTATTGCAGGACATCACAACAGGAATAAGTAAATTAAAAATATGGTTCAACAGTAACAAATTATCATTAAACTTGAACAAATCCAAAGTAATATTATTTGGTAACAACAAGACAAACACAAATAATTATTCAAATAAATTGGGTTATTATAGAAAGAGTTAAGGAAATCAAATTTCTTGGAACAACTATTGATGAAAAACTCAGTTGGAAACCACATATAAGAACCATACATTCCAAGTATCAAGAAGTATAGCAATATTAAACAAAGTCAAACAGTTTCTAGATCACAATTCACTATGGATTCTTTACTGTTCACTGGTTTCACCTTATTTAAGTTACTGTGCAGAGGTATGGGGCAATAATTACAAAAATACAATACATTTATTATTCATCCTCCAAAAAAGAGCAATAAGGATTATTCACAAGGCTGGTTACCGGGATCATACAAATATATTATTCCTACAGTCAGAAATACTCAAATTTGCAGATCTGGTGGACTTTCAAACGGCACAAATATTATTCAAAGCAAAAAATAATCAACTACCACATAATATTCAAAACTGTTCACTGAAAGAGAAGGGAGTTATAATTTAAGGGGTTTATTTAATTTAAAAAATTATAGGGTGCGCACAACAAAGAAGAGTTTTTGTATTTCTGTTTGTGGGGTGAAGCGGTGGAACAGTTTGAGTGAGGAGATCAAGGGATGTCCAAGTATGAAGTGTTTTAAGAAGATGTACAAAAATTTGATTTTCACGAGGTACAGGGATGAAGGGGATTGATCACAGCTGGGTGTTGTGAATTTGTTTACTTTATTTGTTCTTTTCTGAGTTACTGTCTATCTGTTTTGATTTTGTTTTGTTTTTCAATATCTGAATTAAATATTTAGATTAGTTAAATTAATAATTAATATGACAGTAAATATATGTATATATATATATATATATATACATACACATATATGGGATTAAATACGTTTTTGCTTCAGCCCACTCCTTTTCGGACATGTAAACGCAAGACCACTTCGTGCAAGACCACACTTTTTTTGTTTTTTGTTTGTATTGTAAATTGTTTGCTTTTGTATTATTATTACTTATTTATTTATACATTATTTTTCTAATTCAGTAGCTTTACACTTGTTCTTGTTACAAATACTGTTTTTGTTTTGTTTTCTTCTGCTATTTATTTATTCATTTGTTTGCATGTTCGAAATAAAGATTACTAAATTACTAAAACTAAAAAAATAAATATCTTACAAAGCACGGGAGCTTCCTGGATTGGCTAGTTTGTTGTTATTTTGTGACCTGTTCTGAGCACAGATAACAGTACTGGGCCACCCCATTATTCAGTTTGCTAGCTGGTTTGCTAGCTATAGTAGCTGTAGCCTTCAGTGTATAGGTTGTTGACTCATTTAATACTAATGATAAGTTAGCAAGTTAACAGTTTCATTAACATGGAGGACTAAAGGTGACTAAACATAACACAAATAAAACATCAGATAGATTTTCATTGGCACTGGTGGTTGTTTAAATAGATTTAGAAGCGTTTCTGAATGGTTATTTAACACTGGAGAAAAGAACTCCCATGATCCCATGCTACTTCAGGGTGTCATCAAAGTCTGTCTTTGTTAATGTTTTGATCGAGAGACCGGCAGAGGGAGAAATTACATACTGTGCACTTAACTGATTAATTGTTTGGTCTGTCCTTGACAGTGTGTTTAGAGCTCAAATGAAATATCTAAATGTCTTTTTGTCTTACCAGTGAACCAAAAGGATACGGACCAAAGATATTTTAATTTATTTTCACACAAGACTTAATAAACCTGCAAATTCTCACATTGTACAGGCTGGAACCAGGAAATTATTGGAGTTTACCCCAAAAACCCCCCAGCTAAAATGGCTTATCGATTATAGATATTGTTGCCAGTTCGTTTCAAAAGGTTACAGCTCCAAAAAAAAATTATCAGAGTAACTGATAATAAAAACAATTGATAGTTGCAGCCCTAGTGGACGGAACAAAATACATCAGGCTTTGCAGGTTTGCCGACTGCAAACACTCAAAAGTTTTTCCGTGCAAAAGTCTGTAAAATCAGTTTGTTAAAAAAAGAGTCCTCAGTGAAAAACTGATCACGATCCCTGCGCCATGTCAGACAAGTCAGGATCCAACTCGTAGGAGGCGCTGTCCAGTTTGAGCCGGAGGTACTTGAAGTCTGGCCTGTCGGCGGGCTCGAAGCTCCAGCATTTCAGCATGATTTTGTAGAGAAAGTCGGGACATTTGGTCGGAGCTGGCATCCTGTAGCCGTTGGTTACCTGCTGGTACACTTCCTGGGTGCTAAAGGCTGAGGGAGAGCAGAAACAGTAATGAGAGGTTAAATATTCCTTTCCGATGAAATACCTGTAGATACACCTTGAGGCTTTCTCAGTATAATTATGATAGCATGTTTGAGAAATTAGGTCCTCCTCTACAGAGGTCGCTGCGTTCGCCGACATGTTTCTACAGTAGCCCAGAACAGACAAACCAAACACTGACTCTAGATAGGGACATTAATGTTTTTGCATCGGCCATCATAGTAAGCAAGGGCAAACACAGATTTTCACGCCCCATGTGCAGTAGATAGCTGTGGCTGGAGGCATTGTGTTTTCAGGTTGTTCCTCCGTCTGTCCCATTCTCGTGAAAGCCTTGAAGGAATTTCTTCAAATTTAAATGTCCACTTGGACTCAAGGATGAACTGATAAGATTTTGGTGGTCAAAGGTCAAAGTCACCATGACCTTGCATCCATGTCATTCTCGTGAGCGCAATATCTCAAGAATGCCTTTAGGGACTTTCTTCAACTTTGGCACAAAAGCGCACCTAGACATTCAAAGGAACTGATGAGAATGTGGTAGTCAAAGGTCCAAGGTCAGACGGGGAGACATATGGTCATATACTGAATTGGTGACACTAATCTTGAAACTGTAGCACATGCTAACAGGTGCTTTGCTAACGGTCTGTAACATGAAACTGCTTCATTCGACAACAATAACATTATGCTATCGGAGAAAATAGGTGAGCACTCAGTTGCAGGTGCTGGGCAAGTTGGCCATCTCCAACATGCCAAACAGAGTAGGAGAAACATTGATTTGTAACGTGAAACTGTTTTATTCAGTGTTTGTTACCAGTTTTAATGTCCTTGTCTGTTTGTTTTGGAGAGGAAGAGACCTTTGTGGATAAATCAGCTCCCAGTAAAAAACTCCTGAGCAGTGAATACTGAAGGAATTCTAACCAGGAGGAGTTTCAGCTGGTTGAATTCTGCAATCCTCACTGCTAGATACCATTGAATTCCCCTAAATCTTACACACTGGCCTACAGATACACTGATCCGATATCATCAAAATAGATGGATCGGGTATCGGAAAATGCAACCTATACCTGAGGCGATCCTTTCCCTTTAAATCTATTGCAACGCGGGCTACGTCATACGTCATGGAGCGAAGGAGAGAATCTGCTGTATGGAGGTATTTCACACTTTCAACTGCTGTTGCACAATTGTTTATTTTTGCTAAAAATAATCATTGCGTTCATCATTGCATTAATCTGTTTCATCTTGTTTCATTTTATCTTAGGAAAGAACTGTGTAGTCATCAATGCCTGATGCCTCTAGTCTTTTCTCTTCTACATGTAAAGGTATATAGCTTTTTAGGTCAACCATGGTATTGGGTATTGGCTGATACTCAAAGCCACAGCATCGGGATCGGTATCAAAACTGAAAAAGCTGGATCGGTGCATCTCTACACTGGCCCTTAAAACTCATAGATACAGTCTGTCCTTTATCATTGCTTTTACGCAGCAACTGTGCACCTCTCTGCTAAACCACAGACCACACAATGTATAAATATATTTGCTAAGCACAGTGGTTGACTTTCATTTCCCGAAACACATCTATCAAAATGGTGCAACTTTATACGGAAATTGTTTCTTGATGTCATCGTCTTGTGAAACCTCAAGTGCTGTTATTTATATTAAAGCACTTTGGAAGTTGAAATGGGCAGCATGTTAGTCTTACTATAAGTCGCCTTATGAGGGCGGCAGGATTAACTCTTCTAAGATCACAGTCTCAATTAGTTCAGGCCTTTTATTGTGACAGAGATGATGCTATGTTGCTATGGATTTTGTATCGATCAGTATGGATAAGATGGATGATTATAGCAAACAAAGCCTGTTTCAATGTTCATATGGGTATGTGATTATTGTTTTGAGGCAGACTTAATAAATCTAATGTGTGTGAGAGACAAAGGGGTGTCAGAACTAAAGAAACTCAGCAATAGTGAATAAGAACAAATAAAAGTTTCCACCACTGGTTTAAAAAAGCAAAACACAAAAAACACAAAGAAACAGAAAACACTGTACTTGGACCGTTTAATAAGTTTGTGTCCTTTACCAGAAATAATCATGTTGTTTGTTCTGTGTGACTTAAAGTTGTCTAACAACAAATGATTCAAGGAATACTGAGAACAGTGTATAAATAAAGATACCGTAAAGCAGCGTTTCCACTTAACACTTTTATCACTGTACCCTTAGACCGTACGCAACCTGTATGGATGTGTACGTAAACTAAAGAATTGTTTTGTTTCACCGTAGACAGTACTCTTAATGTAGGTGAGATTGCTACCAGATTGTAATAGCCGCGTCACTTCTCCATGCTGTTCACGCTGTATTTCCTCTTTACCAACAATGTCAGCACCTCGCTGATCGACCACGGAACAGGTTGCATGTTTGCATAAAAGTTTGCTTAAATCACACATCTACTTGAAGATCTAATCATTGCACAACTACTAAAGATGAAAAGGCAACAAAAAAGCCTTTCAGTAGGCAGCGACACTTGTGCTGGAGACCTTTTTTTTTGGATTATAATTATTTTTCTTTCTTCTTCTTTTTGGTCAATGTCAAATTTTGCTACTTTTCCGTAATTTTTGTCTATATCATATTATTGCAAACTCGACTGTTGGTCCAAATGTCCTGAAACTTTCGCAGGATCGTCTACAGACATTGCTGGTCTAAAGTTTTGATTTGTCAATCCATTTGGGAATAATACATTAAATATTTGTCTTTCAGTTCCATTTTATATAAACACTCATAAATCAAAAATGGCGTAAGCAATAGTAACCAAACCAAAGCAGTCTTGGGATATTCTGCCACTAGAGGATTCCACAAATCCCAAAAGTTTACATCTCAAATTCCACTAGAGGATTCATATGAAATTTGGTTTGCACCATCTAGGGTCATGACTGAAAATTTGGTGATGACTGCTTTAAGTAGGCATGACTTATTACAATCAATTAAACTTTTAGACATTTTACATTCCAAACTTCTTGTCAGTTAAAAAAGAAAGAGGCATTCATGTGCTTGCAGTCCACTTGCACCACAATAAATACTGTTTGCTTCTTTAATTTTAATTTATTATTGACTAACGTATGTAAACCTGCCACTGCAGGAACAGGACTGCAGTGTTTCTAGCATCACCGTCTTTTATTGGATCAGTGTTCTGGGTACCTCAGTAGAGGGGTAACATAAACTGGGGGCATATGGAACGATTCTTTTGGTCGATCCATCACTTTTGACAACTGAAAAGGAAAAATAAACGTTCTAATGTGTTTCAAACTGAACTGAACCAGACTGCTTATTGAAAACAAGGCTTAAGAGTTTGTCCCAACTAAGGACATCACATGGGGCTTTGTCGAGTGAGAAGGAATGGAAAGCTTTCTTACAGGAAAGAGATCGATTGTAATTGATTGAGTGCCATTAATTATAATTTTAACACGTGTGAGCCCAGAAATCATGTCATTTCACCAACCTGGGTATGGAACACCTCCATATGTGATAATCTCATAGAGCAAGACACCGAAAGACCAGACGTCTGACTTGTTGGAGAACTTCCCATGGCTGATGGCCTCAGGAGCGCTCCACTTATAGGGAATCTTCTTATCTTCTGTGATGTAGAATGGCTCCTGGATGAGAAATTTTTGTCTTAAAAAGCTTGATTTGGCTTTGAAGAAGACCCTTCATATGTCTTCCTTCCTCCCTTACCTTTATCACTCTGGCCAGTCCAAAGTCGGCCACCTTACAGATGTAGTCCTCCCCCACCAGGACATTTCGTGCCGCCAAATCTCTGTGGATGCTGTTCTTCTCCTCCAAGTATGACATCCCATCAGCCACCTGAGCGCCCATGTCAATGAGTGACGCAACATCTTGACGCTGCCCCTCTGGACCTGAAACAGGAAAAATCATAACAGAGACAACAATCAGCACCGAGAATCAGACCCCAAGCTTTGAAGTTATGACCTTCAAAACGGACAGACTGATCACACCACAGCTGGCAAAAAGTAACCATGCACAAGCTTTAACCCTCTGACCTAATCCTGGGGCACAAAACTCTGTTTGTCATATAAGATGGAAGAAGAAGAAGGAAGGTAAACTGAGGTTTACTTCTGAGGAAGCTGAGCAGGCTGCCTTTCTCCATCAGCTCAGTGATGATGTAGTAAGGCGCGGAGGCCGTGCAGACAGCAAACAGAGAGATGAGGTGACGATGGCGGAGACTCTTCAGGATCTGAACTTCCCTCTGAAACTCACGGTGGTTCAACTCCGAGTCTGGAGAGACAAAGAGAGAGAATTACAAGGATGGAGAAAAATAAGATAGATGAAATAGAGGAACAGACGTAAAAGAGGAACAGAAGAGGAAGAAACAAACAGAAGGAAACCATAGAAACCACAGTGAAATCTGATTGTTTAACAAACATGACACACTTGTAGCAGTGGGATTTTCTTTGTTTCGTAAACAAGTGGACGATTTTAGAACAGAGATGTTCATGTGGCACCATTTTATTGCGACTGTTTCTTTATCTGTTTTTAATTGAATCATGCTAATCATAAGTAGTGATTATACAATGCATTGTGCAAACTTGGAAATATCTGTGGATTTGTTGGTAAAGTTTATTAAAATAAGAAACGACGATGTTGACAAAATGAGAGAAAAGCCACATTACTTTCCGCTTCTACTAAGAATGAAAAAGATGAAGAAAGAGAAGAAACATATGGAGCTGCAGATGCTCAGAAGATGCAGAGAACATGGTGTCCGTTGTGTTCAGCCGTGTGGAAAATTGGACCATGGAGCTTCTCAATCTTTTTACACTTGTCAGACTTTTTAACAAGAAAGAAGAACATAATGTGTGACAGCTGTGGCTCAGGCGGTAGAGCATGTCTTCCACTAATTGGAAGATTGGTGGTTCAATCCCCACAGGCCAATAGAGTTGGCACGTTGAAGTATCCTTGAGCAAGATACCGAACCCCAAATTGCTCCCGATGGCTGTTGCATCAGTGTGTAAGTGCAACTTGTATGGTAGTGTGATATGTAACGTTCAAGCGCTCTGAGTGGACGGAGGACTAGAGAGGCGCTTTTCAGGCGTTATATAGGTCCATTTATTGCTTTATGTAGCACAGCTAAATGGCTAATTATATTATTACGTTATTATTATATACATTTAGTGTACATGTGTTATATGTATTTAATATATGCATAATATACTTAATATGTTATATTATAAACACCCTGGGTCTTCAACAGGGGGTCCGTGACCCCTAGGAGATCCTCAGAGTTACTGCAGGGAGGCGCCAAATTGCTGTTGGATAATTTAAGTTTTAATTTAGGTCTTTTTTTGTTGTTGTTGTTTTTCAAAGCTAACATGTGTCTTAAAGTAGGGCTGGGCCGTATACCGGTTCGTACTGAAAACCGGTATTTATTTTCGTTTTGTTATGAATTTTTCATATACCGCAATACCGGTGAATAGCCCAAACAACGAGTTTCGGTGGGGACCCATTTCACCGCTGCACACCGCAGGCGTTCTAGAGCCGGTGAGTGTAAGAGCATAGAGAAAAGTTTAGAGGCGAGAATGGCTGCCGGAGAGAGTTCTGAAAGCGAAGCAACTGTACACGTTGCTGAAGAAGAACACGATGACCCAGAAGAACTCATACCAAAAAGAGCAGTGTTTCCCCTATATGCAACTAGCAGCGGCACACCAACGCTGCTGAAATATGACTGCCGCTGCTGATTTATTTATTTATTTTTTCCCTTCTTAGCTCTTTAGAAACTACCGTTATATTATTTGGCGCTACGGACGCTTCATATCCAGGCCTCTAGAACAGGTCTATACCTTGTCCTTTTATTAAACTAAATAGCCTCATGTTATTTATCTTATTTACAATTCTCTGCTCTCTGTATCGCGCATGGCAGAGTTTCGCCCCGATGCATACACACACACACACACACACACACACACACACACACACACACATATAGGTGAGCACGGCTCGGGCTGCATTTTCCTGACCAAAGCCGACCCGAATCCGGGACAATTATAACTGAGCAGGGCACTAATGGAGTGGAACCTGTGTTGCGTTCAGGCGTTGTCATCTAAATAACAAATTCCAGCACTTGAATAGGCCATAGGACAACACAGCAGCATGTCAAGTGGGCCGAACCCAAGCAAAATACCGTCAAATACCGTGAAACCAATATGATTTTTTTAAATATTTTTTTTAAAACGTGATATGAAAATTTTGTCATACCACCCAGCTCTATCTGAAAGTACACATTAAGATGAATTCAACACATTATTAGCAAAGATAAATTGGCCTATTTACAACAACAACAACAACAACAACAACAACAAAAAGCATTTAATTTTCAGTACACAATATTAATTAGAGGCTAACTGTTCCCCATGAATCCTTTGCAGCACTTAGTCTGTTCATAATGTCAAAGTAAACTAGTCAGCGTACGTTAAGTGTACTGTATGGACATTCTTGTGAGCCACAATGGATTGTTTTCTAACTTTTCGAAGAAGAGACTCTGACAGAGTGGTCCACCTCAGAAACCACCACCGAAAGTGCAGAGGGTGAGGCTAACATACCTAATGCAGCCTACTACAACTGCTGCTGACTGAGCAGCTACAGGAATCGAGACGAGACCTAAAAATATAAAGAGGTTGTTGTTGTTGTTGTTGTTGTTGTTGTTGGTTGGAAAGAACAAACAATTTTGTGACATTGTATAGGGTCAGTGTTCAATTGTTTAATCAATTCTTAAAGCAGTGTCTCCTTTTCCACCATTTTTGTCTCAAGGACCTCAAATCTAATAACTAGGTTTACGACACAAATATGACTTTACAGACAAATAGAACGATTAAAAAAATCCTGTTTTATTATGTCGAAATGGTCATATACCAGTGTTTCCCAACTGGTGGGTCAAGGTCTAAAAAAAGGTTGCAGGTCCATTCTGAATGGACCACAAGTGACTTGTAAATGTGTCAGATTTGTACAAAACACACTTTATTTCAAAGTACAGAGAATTTCTGGCACAGAGCTTTTATTTTGAAGTGCTGTTTCTTGCTGTAAGCTAGCTCGACGTAAACTATATCTAGAATCATTAACAATAAACTGGCCTGAGTTTCAGTCTAAAGGTAGCCTTTGAACAATGATTCCTGGAAATGATGACACACATAAGTGTTTTACATTATTACTGTACAGTGAGTCATCAGGAGGTTAATCAGATAAGGGAGCTTCTTGACATGTTCATTTTGTGGCTTTGCTTCGTGCTTCTAAAATGGCTCACCTGACGACTCCCACTGTACTTTACAAATGTTTGTTACACACAATTGATCCAGTTGTTCTGGATGAAAACAAATATACTGGACTACGGATACTTGTCCTTTATATCTATCAAGATATGATTATTTGCAGCTATTAATCGTGGACATACAGTATCTGTATAAGTGAATGGTGTACATAGATTTCATATTTTATTCTGATCATATTTGTATTTTCATCTTGTCTCATTTTACCTTGTTTTCTATTTTCCTGCTGTTAAATGAATTTCCTCAGTGTGGGATTGATAAAATTTTGTCTTGTCTCATGCTGCAGACAGCCATCCAAAATTTCTGGCATGGCAGAAATCCAGCCGACAGTCTAAAAGTTGTTCAGGCAAATAATCAGGTGTCGTGACCACAAAGTGCATGTTGCAGATATCTGACCTGGATTCTAAAATTAGTTGAGGGCAACCACTTCACGGTTCAAATGTGGTGTCATTTGAAAAGTGTCTGCCTGATTTAATGCACAAAAAATTATCACAACATCCATGGTTCAATCTCAGCTTGAGACATCCATTTGTCCTGGATGAAAACTACATTGTGACTATTTAAACATCAGAAAGACAGAGATTAACATTAGCTCATTCAATATGATATATTTACTCAAATAGAAAAGAGTTTCACTGCCCCCGTGTTGCACAACACGGGGGCAGTTACTTAATGAACAATACAATCGTGTCTGCAATTCCACACATAACAACACTGCCTGTAAAGCCAATTATGTATGACAGCAAAGAGGTCTATCAGTGGGGATTGCTATGATGGATGGATGTCTACATTCTTATTCTGTCTCTCATCCAGTTTCACTTAAATGTGGTCTAACATGTTGTAGACAATGCAGATGCCTCGTGCAAAAACTCAAAACATTAAGAGCTTGCAATTAGGGCTTTAACCATTCTCGGAACCCATCGGCTGTATTCGGCATCTGACTTCCGGCAGACGGCGATACAGCCTCTGGGGGCAGACCCCCGATTTTTTGGCATTCTGGTTTGATTTGGGCAGAGGAGGCGAATTTCCGTTTCCGACTTCCATTTATATATAAGTAAATATGCTGAACCATTGCGATGGATTCAGAGTTTGCAGTGACGCCAATTATGTTCCACCTTGTTAGTTCACCGCACGGACCGTTTAACCTGGCAACAACTGCAGCCGGCTCAAACGTGATTAGTCAACATTTTGCGGACTTCAAACAGCCTACAACCGGAAACCAGGGCTCTTCCGCTCTTCTT
This sequence comes from Epinephelus moara, assembly GCF_006386435.1. NCBI lineage: Eukaryota > Metazoa > Chordata > Actinopteri > Perciformes > Serranidae > Epinephelus > Epinephelus moara. The sequence goes on along the minus strand of NC_065521.1, from coordinate 43,371,234 downwards.
CCGGAGGCAAGATCTCCGGGGTTTGCCTACAGACTCTACATTCACTGAATGTAGAGTCTGTATATAGAGACTAGGGCTTTAACTAACAATTTTTGGTTCATCTGCAAGTCTATAAAATGTCAAAATTGTAAAATTTGCCCATCAAGAAGCCAAGAGAATGCCTTCAAATTGTTTTTTTTTCCAGACCAGCAGACAAAATCAAAAGATAGTCAATTTACAGTGATGTAAAACAGGGAAAATCAAAACCCCTTCACATTTAAGAGCACCAATTTTGCTTGATGAAATTGCTTTAACAATAATTTGATTGATCTAAGTTGTTGTTTTTGGACAAATTGTGTGAGCACTACCTGTGATATAATATATTGTCAAAGCTTCACTTACGCCCCTTTTCCACTGCACAAAAAAACTCAACACCTGCTAACATCAAGCTTTTCAATGTAATGGGAAAGGCTACAATCAGCATTCACACTCAGGTCAAATGACTTTGCAGTAGTCACAGGTAATTATCAGCTCCAGGTCTGATCGGCATTGATCGAAACACCACATTCAGGTGAATGTGCTACTTTTAGTCTCTTAACCAGCAAGATGCAGTGTTGTGCCACCACAAAATACTGTCCGTCTTTGCCCAGGCAGCACTCAAACAGCGATCCAAATGAAAAGGCAATCTGCCCCAGGTCCGTTTACACACCTTTGCTCTCCTGGCAATGATAAAGGAGTCTATAGTCTATTTTTAGCAGGTTTACCTGTGTTTGAAATACCGGCATGCACCTGCTAATTTCGGTGTCAAAGGGGTATGAGACGAACTTCTGTTAATGGGAATCAAACAGGAAGTAAAATGTATCTGTTAAATGATATGCACACCTGTGAATCACTGTCTGACTGTAATCCTTTTTCAAAACTTCTCATCTTGATTAAGCCTGAAATTTAAACTCTAAATACTAATCAACACTTTTATCGATCAACAAATCATTGCAACAAACTTTTGCAGTGCGAACCAGAGCAAAAGCAGAGTAATAGATTGAGCTGTTGCACCTTAAACCACAAATTGTTCTTTCCCAGCTGTGGGGGAAAGTATCTAAAGACATTTACCAAAGTTTACTTGTACTTAATTTACACTTGCACTCCACTATATTTCAGAGGGAAACCTTGTTCTTTTCACTCCACTGCATTTGTGTATTACCATTTACTGTAAATTGATAAGTTAACACGGAAAGCTTTTCTATTTCCACTTTAAATCAGCCTCGGATTAACAGAGATGATAAAGTACCACTTTTGATGATCTTGATGGCGACGTTAATGTGGTTCTTCCAGCGTCCGCGGTAGACGTCAGCAAAGTAGCCGCTGCCCAGCTCCTCCTCCAGGGTGAACTCCTCTTTCGGGAGCTCCCACTCATCCACTGTAAAATGATTCAGATCTTGTGTGGCGGGTTTTTTCTGATGGAGGAAACACAGGCACACAGTTGTAGATTATAAAGGGACACAAATGCAGCTTATACATCCACGCATAAAGGCAGGATTTGAGTATGTCTGACACTTGGTCGAGAATACCATTGACTGTTCTACAGTTTTCAGAAAAATAACTTACAAAGTTAAATACATATGTAACGGACAATCTTTGAATTCAATCTCTGAATCACTGTAAAATTTTGAAATATGAAATGTGTTAAAATACATCGAGTCTAATGGGGAGTCATCAGATGTCTCGTTTTGTTCAACCAACAGTCCAAAACCCAAAAAGATTCAGTTTACTATCAAATACGACAAAGAAAATGAGCAAGTTCTCATAATTTAGAAGCAAAACTGGGAAATGTTTTGGCATTTTTGCTTGAAAAAGGACCTAAGTGGATCATCGATTATCAAAATAATTATTTATTATATAATATATAATAATATATTTCAATCGACTACTAGTTTCTGCTCTAGGTGAAAAGATCTTGCTGTGATAACAGAGCACTTTCATGGCTTACAGGACAGGTTTGCAATTCTTCAGGTAAAACAATACAGTTGTCAGGTGCCCCAATGAACGCTGCACACAATTTCTGTACTAAAAATGTCCTTCATCACTTCATTAGGAACACAACAGAGAGACCAGTATGAAGAGCAGGAATGACTCATCTGAACATTATGTTCATGTTTCCTGATTTGTTGTTGGGACGGAGATTAGCCTCTTTAGTTTTGCCCTGACCAAGTGAGTGACAAATTGTCCTGCTGACATTTTGAGTTGACACAGAAGCTGTTATAGTGGCTGAACATTAAAGGAATAGTTCGGATCTTTTTAGGTTGAGGTTGTATAGGCTACTTATCCATAGTTAGTGTATCACCTACAGTCGATGTCAGTTGGTAGTCCCCAGTTTGGAGAAGCAGGGAGGAGTACCGCCAACAAAACTAAGCAATGTAGTGCTGTGAACCAGGGCAGCGACACAACATATTTTAGCCTGCTAAAAAAAATTCTTAATCAGTTCAAGTATGCGCTAAGATAGTGATTTCTGTCAGGGAACTGAGGTCGTTATATCTCTCTCTTCAAACACAGACTCCAATGAGAAAAACTGTGATTTAACATCACTGAACACAGGAGCTGCTGGTGTATGGCTGCCTTGATCTGTTTGTTTGTTTGTCTTATTGTGTGACTGGGGTGAATCCAAACCAACCCCTTTAAACTCCAAATTCACACAATAACAAACTGACTAACTGATCGAGGCAGCAGCAGACCAGCAGCTCCTGTGCTCAGCCACCTAAAATTACAGTTTTTGTCAATGTAGTCTGGTGGCTTTGACAAGAGCGTAGATTTGTAACTTAAACTATTAACGGCTTTCCTGTTGGAACGCACTGCCTGATGGAAGGACATTTGTGCAAGATGGGATATGAGAGGCTGTCAGAGAAATACTGTGTGAGTCTGCCCTTTTAAGATGTATTTAACCTTTCCAAATGTAGCGTGGTCACATAGTCACATATTGTAGGCTGGAACTGTTGTTCTTTCCATGACATTAGTAATAGCTTCTTTTTTTTTTGCCTTAATGATACAGTAAGAGAGGAATGTTTGTTGGGCAGTGGAGCGTTGTCTTAATGTTGACATAGGTGCTGGTTTTAGTGAAATATTAATGATTTCTAAGATGCTGTTGAGGACATGGAACCAAAAAAATGCAACCATAGGGCATAACACAAAGTCATGAAGGGTTGCTTCTGAGAAATGACATTTAATGTTTTAGATTATGTAAGATAGTGACTGGCGTTCTTTGAGCATTCGAGTATATGTTCGAGGCTTTCTTCCCATATGTCATCTGGTATTTGAATACTTATTTCTTTTTCCCAACTGGCTTTATAACCTTTAGAAGATGGAGAGACGGATGATAATAGGATGTCATACAAGTAGGAGATGGAGTTAATTTGGTTTGGTGATGTTTTAAGACAGTTTTCTATTGTTGATTGTCTCTTTTGTAGTTTTGTAAAGGAGGCAACTGTACCTTTAATATATAGATCTTTGACACTATGTATTCCTAAGTCACTCCATGTAGAAGAGAAATAGGCTTAAGGCCGAAGTGGGATTTGATTTGATTTGCCTCCATATATTTTGATGCTTTTACTTTTGTACTTTTACTCAAGTAAATTTTTGAATACAGGACTTGTAACAGGGTTTTTCTGCACTTTGGCATTGCCCCATCAATGCAAAAAGCTGATGTAGAAGTTTTGACACACGTAGGACTTGGTGCAGCTTTTGTCTTTCATGCATTGTAGTTTTGATCCATTCACACCCTGACAACTTCTGCATCTTTGTTGCATGATTTCATTTTTATTTATTATTATTATTTATTTATTTGTGAATTTTGCGTTCAGACTCAGTTGCAAAAAACAACATAATGCAAACAGAAGGAAGCAGAATAATGAACAATATACAACACTCTGGCAACAAGTTTATCTGAGTTAACTCTCTGTCCACACTTCTTGTTTTTACATGACCAGAAATAAGAGGAACAAACAAGCAAAAGACAGAAACTGAGTCAACAGAGGCTGTCCTACCCTCTTGCAGGGGATTCCCAGTGTGCCGCTGTTGCTCAGGCTGTTGACACAGTAGTGCTCCACCAAATCGATCAGAGAGTCGAACTGTTGGTTAGGCTCCACGTAAAAATGATTGTCAACTGTACTGAGGACCTTAAAATGCTTCACCCGACTGGCTGACCTCACTGCAGAAAGATTAACACAATTCAGACATAAGCAAAGGTGGTTCAAAAAAGTCAGACACAAAAGATCCTGCCCCTCCTGTATTTATATTCTTTAGATTTCTCTTAATAATCGTAAACAAAGTGTTGTAGTTTAATCTGCTACACAAACAGCCCCAGTAGATCCCAAAGAAATGAAAAAGACTGAGGGACATTAAATTTAAATTCCCTTTTTACTGTTCTTCCAAATGTTTGTCTTTGATGAAAGTTTCTGTCAGTTTATTACAACCTGAATCTTATTTATTGCAGGTTTTGCAGGTTTGGCTATCGTCACTTTGGAAGCCACTGTTGTAGGTTATGTCCAAAGGTGCGGATTAGTACGCTGCATGAAATAATGGAAAACATAAATACTGACATTTTCTGTGGTTACGCTTGTGCTGTTGCTCTTTAAAAGGGCATCAGGGAAATGCCTCATTACTGTAATACACGGACAGGCACGTAGATGGAAAGAAGAGAATTTCACCACTTTCTAGTTAACACAGCGATCACACCTATAGGTCAGCACATGTCTGGGTGTCGCACAGTAACATCCAAATTACATTTCTTTAGTTTTTATTTGTTTTTCTGTTTGGATATGTGCCACACTACTCTTAGTCAACTTGAAGGAATTGACACCTAAGTGAGACAGCTGCCAAGCTGTAGAACACTGCAGACCAACAAACAACAACACTGGTTGTTTTCTGGTGAACCAGTGCAGCATTTCCACCAGTGATTGTAGCACCAAACCTGGGTGTTTTTTAACTGACACATGGGGGTGTTTTCCAGCATCGTTGAGGCCACCAAACCTGGGCGTTTTTCACCAACCTGTCCCTTCTTTTTCAACGGCTTACGTGCCTCCAAACCAAAGTGTTTCAAGCTGAAACATAATGTTTGTGGTTTTGTACCTAAACCTAACCACACCTTCACTACAGTGTTCTTGAGAAACATTAAATTTCAACATATCTGCTACAAAATGTTGTACAAATGTAACGTACCTGTGATTTGAGGTATACTATGCAGAATTTTATTTTATTTTTTTTTTAAAAACAATGTATTCTCTCATATGAAAGTAATCCCTCTCCGTCATCGCTTAAGACCCACTATGACTTATTTTGTTCTTATTTTGCTGTGTTCAGACATTCCTGGGCTCAGTACACAGGTGAGGTTATGGCTTTATAAAAACGTAACGACCAGGTGCCCGGCTGTAACTAGCGTGCATCCAAGAGGAAGTTGTGCAAAATCATGGACGCAGTGCTGAAAAATTGCAAATATAGCAAAGCAAAAAAAATGCCAAGCAGAGTGAATCTAGAGGTGTCTTTCAATTTCGCTAGCAATACTGTTTACAATAAGGAACCAACAATTACTGCATAGCAAACCTTTAAAGACCAGAACTATAACATGTTAATTAGGGATGCGCGATAAGATCGGCACGTCATCGGTATCGGCCAATATCGGCTTTAAAATGAACTCTCAGTATCGGCCAACATACATTGAAAAGCATTTTACTTCATGTCTCCATCTGCTGGTGGGCTATCATGATGAGAGTATGCATGTATAATATGAAGTTAATTCCACCACAGAAGAGACTTGATGATCACTAAAATTAGGATCGGAAAAAAATGGATATATCTATCAGTATCGGTTATCGGCCAAATAAGTCGTTATATATTGGCATATTGGATATCGGCAAAAAATCTAATATTGTGCATCCCCAGTGTTAATCACTGAATAAGCTTAAGAGATTCTGTTAGTTGGACTCTGTCTTTGGAGAGAACCAGGGTAGCTGTTTCCCCCTGATTCCAATCTTTGTGCTAAGCTAAGCTAACCCTTTGCTAGCTGTAGCTTCATATTTATCCTACACATGAGGGTGGTATTGATCTTTCATCTAACTTTATGCCAGAAAGCGAATACGTGTATTTCCCCTAACGTCTTGCTATGTCTTTAACTAACAGACAAGTTGAAGTTCAGCTGAACTGAAATAATCTCTGGGTCAGGTTGTTTTCTCCAAGTGCCTTGCAGCTAGAATTATATTTAACTTTATCAAACGTGTTTTTAAATTTTTATTCTTATAGTGAGAATGGCCAAACAAGCTGGTTGTTCCTGTGACAGGAAGTAAGGTAAGGAAAAGTGTGATATACTGGACTTAACAATTATATTTTCTGTATCTTTTAGCACAGTGCAATTAATCTTTTTTAACTTTTTCAATTACTAACTTATAATTTAATTTATTGCAAGGGCATACCTTAAAAGAAATTATGTCAGTACTTTTGAGATTTGTTTTTGCACCCTTCTTTATATGGTGTATTTGTGTACTGCTGCTGTGACAGGCAAAGTCCCAGCAAGGGATAAATTAAGTATCTATGTTGTTCTTCAATAAGACTGCGTTTGATTGTGTGCATGTGGGAATCTCTTCCTAAGGTCTTGGATTCCTCATACCTTTCTTGCCACAAACTAATTTCTTATATTTTACAAATTTCTTCCCCCTTATCTCACTCTCTTACAAAACACATCCTGCACATTTTTTTGCTCTTCCCTTATTCTATTTTAAGCCAATGACATAGCACACCTCTTGTTCTCTTTCTTGTCATCCTCAGTCAGCCCTCTTCATCTTGTCTTACCTGAAAGAACGTATCCAACTTTGTCTTTCTCGCTGTGTCGTATGAGGAAAGCTCCGTTGTCATTTCCTGGTGCCATCAGGTGGCCTTGGGCCTCAAAGCGGTTCATTGTCCCAAAAAACCATCTGAATCAAGACAGGAAGCCATAAATGAAAGTAATTATTAGGAAGTGGCCTCATGGTTTCAGACTCTAACTCTGTGGTAACCAAAATAATCTGCGTTATTGCGTAAATGGTACACGATACATTTTGAAGATAAGTTTTGTAATAATCTTAGGTGTATGAAAGATCTGGCAATTTATTTTTGATGTTGTTGAACACGCAAAAGTCTGTACCTGTGGATATCCTGCGATCTGGTTTCAGTTTTCAAGGTCTAACTTTGAACACTCACAGTATCTAAATATGTCACACGTTTTAGCAGGTGCAAAAGCAGAGTACAGTACAGAACACACAAAACAAAGAAAGCATTTGCTGCTGAGAGACATCTGGTCTCTGATGGTGGCCTGAAGCTGAAAGTAGTGTTGGACAAGCAGTGAATGAATGCGTGGAGTCCTCTTTGCTCTTAATGCAGTTAAAATGCATTTTACATTAACAAGACTTTTGCAGTGTCACCTGCAGAGCAGTAACTCCAGCTGATCTTTTTTTGTACTTTAAAGTGGAACTTATCTGTGAGTTTATTTCTTATCTGTGCATTTACTGGTTGCAGTTTTGGTTCTACAGATGGACTCGTAGCATTCATGGTTAAAACAGTATTTAAGATTAGATCTGCTGTTTGTCATGAGTGAAAACCACACTATGTTTAACAAATAAGGCACCTAAAATTAATCACCAGCTGTTTTTAATAATCAGTTAATAGTTTGTCATTTTGCAAACAAACTTTCAAGCATTCAAATGTGAGGATTTAAAGCTCTTTTTTCTCATATACAATAGTTTAGACTACACAATATCAGCCTGATTATAGCCATACACAGCGGTCATACGGTGTCGGTTCGGATCCTGAACAAAAACGAGTGTCATGTGCGATAATCCATTGTTTTATTCCGTGCAGTGTGTCATAGTACACAACAACCGACGCCATGTCTGGGACGCCTCACGACACCCTGACAGAAAGTCCAACATGTTTGATTTTCTTTTTGTCTTCCATGACTTCTCCCGTCACAGCCGTCACTTTGAATAACAGAAACACAGAATATAGTATTGTTATGTTAAGGCTGCAACTAAGTTTCACCATCAACCCTGAGGTTACTACTTAAAAGGTCCAATGTTTAGGACTTAGGGGAGTATATTAGCAGAAATGGAATATAGTAAAGTAAGCATGTTTTCTTTCGTGTGTAATCACCTGAAAATAAGAATCCTTGTGTTTTCGTTACCTTAGGATGAGATGTTTATAATTACATAGAGAGTGGGTCCTCTACAGAGTCCACCATGTTGTGCCGCCATGTTTCTACAGTAGCTCAGAACAGACAAACCGAACACTGGCTCTAGATGGGGCCATTCACATTTTTGCATTGGCCACCGTAGTTAGCAGTCCTCCAGTACGACTAGTGTCTGAAAAGCAGATTTTCAATGTGTAGCTGCTTCATTCAGTGTTTTTACTGGTTTAAATCATCATTTTTGTTTGTTTTGGAGTAATATAAACATAAAATCATATAATATCTCTATATATCAATATAATAATAATAATAATAATAATAATAATAATAATAATATAATCATTCATAAAGACCTGCAACTCTATAATTATTTCAGCCCCCCAGCAGCTGCTGAAATGTGGGAATAACCTCACATAGCACACTTCCCATAGAGACAGACAAAACAAGAAGCGGTGAGGCCGAGTGTCAGAGTGTCAGCGCTACAGTTTGCATCACTGCTAAGAGACACGCAGACATGGGACTGACATTATGAAAGGTGTTACTGACAGTTCTCACAGTGTTGCTTACAACAGAAGGATGTTTCTGAGATTGAGTGGGAAGAAAACTGGTATTTGTCATGATATGAAGTTACAGCTGTATGAATGCTCACTTGTTATTAGAGAAAAAGGGGAATTAATACACGGCAGCAGGAGGTGGAAGGTTACTAAGAAGTCTGCATGGTTTTTAATCCAAAGCTCCAAACGCACAACATGAAAATATAAACTGAAGCTTTTTTTGTATTTGGTCCTTTAATTTAATTTTCTAGACTTGCACATAAAAAACAAACAAAAACGATGGTATGCTGAGTATCTTCATAGCATAGTAAGATACTGTACATACCACATACCTGTCAGGTCCTCTGTGTTGTGCATGGTGCAGTTTAAAGAAACTGGAATGTGTGACAACATAATTAAAATGTTTCCTGCCCCTTCCTTCGCTCCATAAAATGTGTTACCCGACACGTGTTGACTCCAGCATTTCAAAGAAATGCAAAGACTTTACCCTTGACGAGGAAGCTCCAGGAGCAAAGTTTCACTTTTCATAGGTTCGGCCTCTGCTGTAAAACACCAGCTGAGGCTGAAGCCAGCTGAGGCAGTAAATTAGATCAGCTTGAAATAGTTTTGTGCCCAAGAACCCAAAGAATCGTTGGCTGCCCTCTGCCTTCTCTGGGGGATATCTCCAGCTCCAGGTGCCTCTGCAGAGCCAAGATAATCATTAAGACTGTTCCCGCCTGGGTCACAAACTGTTTTCTCTCCTGCCCTCTGGTAGGAGATAGAGGAGCTTTAAGTCACACGGGCCGCCAGGCTAATAAATCAAAATATATGGAATAATCAGTGCAATCCACTATTTATTTTTTCTATTCAACACCTTCAACATCTTTTTTCTTCTTTTTTTTTAACACTAGTTGTTTCTGATTTTATGAATGATGATGATGGTGATTACGTTGTTTGTTTTTTATTTGCTTGTTTTAATGAGTAGTTGGCACCTGATGAGCTACATGAGATGTAGCACACCTAATCTGGATGTATACTCTTTATGCAATGAGCATAAATGCTCTCTGATTCTAATTCTCTTCATCATATAGAAATATTGAGCTCAGCTTGAGACATTGCCGTCACAGTAGCTACCATGGGTACCCAAAGAACCCATTTTCATTCGGATATCTTGAGGTGAGAGTTCAAGGAACCCCTTTAAAAATCGCCATGCCAGTTTTTACTGAGCCAAAGTTTAGTCTAACCTTTGAGTGTTCCTTAGCCCCCTTCCTGACAAGCTTGCACGGCGTGAATGCCTTGTGTGGGATTTATACTTCTGTGTCAGATTGCGCCATACTATGGCGTAGGCTTAGCGTCCACATAGAGCCTACGCCGTACCCTATGCTGTAGCCTGACGTGCACCTCCCCAGAAATGTAACTACACGTCGTGGCGACGAAGACCTCCTGTCTATTTTTGTAAGCTGAAACCATTTCCCTCAGTGGAAACAAAGCTTTTATTGACTTAGATTTCACAGATAAGAAACAATAAATTGTGAAGACAATAAAGCCTCCACAAAAATAGCATTTTAAGTCTTGTGTGTGATTTATCCTGGCTTCACATGAGCAGAGGAAATCTCCACTCGTCGCTAGGCTAATTTATACAATGTAAAATGCCATAGGCTTGTCTAGGCTAATTTATACAATGTAAAATGCCATAGGCTTGTGCTACTAATGTTAGCATATCGTATTTGTTTGGAAAACGTGTTTAGTATAAGACAGTTGTTTTGTCAGTGAACCTTGTGAGTTGTAATGGAGCCAAATTNCGTGTATCTAGATACGTATTGAATCGTCTATCACAGAGAGATTCCCAACCCTATTAATAACGTTAGCATGTTGTGGGCCTATTTGTTGAAAAAACGTGTTTAGTATAAGACAGTTGTTTTGTCAGTGAATGTTGTAAGTTGTAATGGAGCCAAACTGTGCACCGTTACCTTTGTTAAATGTTGCTGTTGTCCCTGGCTTCATATGAGTAGAGGAAAAGTCTGCTAGCCGCTAGCCAAATTTATACAATGTAAAATGCCATAGGCTTGTGCTAAAAACATTAGCGTGTTGTATTTGTAAGGAAAATGTGTCCAGATAAAGACAAGTGTTTGTCTGTGAATGCTGCGAGTTATAGTGAAGCTGATTTGTGTACTTGTGTTTGAAATTGTTGCTATGAAGCTATGTTTAATGTGTGTTTAATGTGTGTTTAATGTGTGTTTCGAATCAACTAAACTTTACAGCACTTCACAGAAACCCCATCGTCGACTAGTGTTTGGAGGTGTAACTTGCAGAGTGACACAGACACACCACCACACATGTATAAACACTCAAAACAGCATAGGCCACGTGTGTATAGGCTACAGCGTAGGGTCTGCACAGAGCCGGCACACAAGTATATATCCTGCTTTAGATCGTCTAGTTTCACAAGGTACAGCTGTCTTTGCCCTAACTCAAAATAAGAGCGCCACAGCCTACTTAAGACACTAAGATCAGCCTCCAGTTATTTTTGCTGGGGGCGGCAGCAGCAATTGCATCAGGGTGGGCATGGTCCCCCTGGTCCCCCCTTTAGATGCGCCACTGCCTGGTGACAATAATTTATTAATTTTTATGTCCCCTCCAACAACAGAGCCCCTGATCATTTGCTATGATTTAATAATAATCTCCATATTTTGCTCATTGTTTAGTTTGACTGGCTTCAGGGCTGAAATCATCAGGTCAAATGTGCAGTAAAAGTAAAACAAGGAACAGATTTAGGTCTGCTGAATGAAATTGCTTCGCAGTCATGGGTGGAAATGACACAGAAATACTTAATAAGTTAACTCCCTGAAACAGAACTCCACTCACGGTTGCATTTGCAGGGACTCGGCCCGGTCCAGGTAGTTTTTGGGCACGATCCCGGTGTCCAGGATGCACCCGTTCTTGTCGATCCTTCGCGCTTTCCACCAGTCCCCGTTGCGGTCCACAACACTGAACATGTCCCCCTCCTGGAAGGACAGCTCGTCAGTGTGCCGGGCCTCAAACGGCCACAGCGCCGTGTAGATGGCGCCGCTCTCGGGCACCCTGTCCTGCGGTGCCGGGCTCGGTGGGCTCTCCTCACTGCCGCCTTCACTGCTGCTGTCCCTCACCTGTCCTCCTCCTCCTCCTCCTCCTCCACCTCCACCATCGTTACTTCCTTCTCCTTCTGGTCCAGGAGGCTTTTTGTCGGTGAAAATCCTCTGCCATAGCGACTCCAGACATGGGCAAGCTCTCCGCAGACACTCACCCATAGATGACCATGAATTGTCCCCCTGTCAGAGCCGCCTTCCTCTCCTCAGCCTCGGAGCGCGTCAGTCGCGACAGCCGGCTCCACCTGTCGGACAGGTAGAGAGGATGGAGCGCGAGGAATCCTCGGAATGCCTTTACAGAGAAACTGCTGCTTCTGTGTTTGTCGTGTTGAGACTGTGACTCAAAGCACTGATAACTTCCTTATGCCTGGCAATAACGAAATGAACGAGAACCCCGCCTATGACCTGTCAGACGCGTCATAAATATCTCACGGACTGATGGTCCGCGCAGATAGGAGGCTTACCGGTAGGAGCCTGTGGGACAATTACTGTGAAGGTTTTAAGTGTGTTTACTTTATGTTAGTAATTGAAAGGCAAATATTACACCTCTTACCTATAACATTTAGTTTCTAGTTACTTTTCAGATTGGACATAATGCGAAATATAAATGAAGTGAGGTGTTATTTCCGGTTACAGTGATTCCCAGTTCCTCCACTCAACTTTAAAATTCATTGGAACCAGTTTGCACACAAAACTTTTAGTTTAGTTCAGTAACATGAAAGTTATGAGTACACCAGACACAATAAATGGTGCATGACCCTCGTCTGACTGGAAGTTTGTCAGTTCAACAGAACTATTTTCTAAAATAATTATTTTAATATTCGTAATCACAGGGAATACATATGACATGAAATTACCTGTTTTCTGAATGTTTATTTTTATATTTATTCAACACAAACAAAGTGATGTGTCAAAACTTAGTATGTTTATGTACAAACAACAACTATACATTGTAATTTTAAGGTCAAATTAAAGTAAAATGTTTCATTATTCAACTAAATTTCAATGTGCTCACTCTACTCAGATATTATTTGCACGCAAAACTTTCTATTTCAGTAACTTAAAAGTTTACATAAAATAAATGTGTCACAGGACCTTCATCTGACGTTTTTAGGTATGTTTAGTGAAGTAAGTTATTTAAAACCTTTAACTCTAGTTGTGGATTTAGATGATCATACAAAATATAAATGAAGTGACGTGATGTTATAGGTTAAAATTAAACATTATTAATCAATCAACTCACAGGTTCCTCTGCAAAGTAAATTAGCTCCAATTTTACCAGCTGCAGCATTGATGTGAGGAAAATATTAATGCATCAATAATTATAATTCAGTGGTAAAATATATATTATTCTAAAATGGGGCATTTTGCACAATAAGTTATTTTACTTGTGGCACCTTAATTTGATGATAATACTTTTGTACTTTTTAAAATTTTGAATGCAGGACTTTAACTTGTAACAGAGTATTTCTACACTGTGGTACTGCTACTTTTACTCAGTAAAAATTGTGAGTACTTCTTCCACCGCTGGGATGTATGGGTGGATAGATAATGTTTTGAGTCACTGGTTACCACTTTGTAGTAAGCCAGCCCTCATCAGGGGTGTGTAAGTTGTAACTAATCTCTTTTTTAATGCTTCATAGATCACTTACAGTATAATACGGTTCTGAATTCAGGGTGAATGAATTCAGAGTATGTCTGAAGCAGTTTATTTAAACTCTTGACTCTTAATTCGTCTGGGTTGGCTGCATGAAAGAAATGAAACCTGGGAGGGACCAAAAAAACCCACAAAGACATTCTCAGAATACCAAGCATGCCTAATTTATTATGCATTATAGGGCAGGGCAATATATTGATATCATATTGATACTTTGATATAAGAATAGATGTGTTTTAGAGACTGCAGTTCAGTAAAGTGATCTAATTTTCTAAACTTTCTAACTCTGTTCTATTATTTGCCTTTACCCAAGAGTCATTATATCCACATTACTGATGATTATTTATCAGTAATGTGCACAGTGGTGCAGTGGTTAGCACTGTCGCCTCACAGCAAGAGGGTTCCTAGTTCGAACCCCAGGGTGGGGAGCCCTTCTGTGTGGAGTATGAATGTTCTCCCTGTGTGAGACATGCAGGTTAATTGGTGACTCTAAATTGTCCGTAGGTGTGAATGTGAGTGTGAATGGTTGTCTGTCTCTATGTGTCAGCCCTGTGATAGTCTGGTGACCTGTCCAGGGTGAACCCTGCCTATCACCCAGTGTCAGCTGCCCCGTGACCCCTAACAGGATAAGCAGTTGCAGAAAATGAATGAATGAATATTGCATAGTGTAAATATTTTGTGAGATCACCAGTAGTCAACTCTACAATATTGTCGCAATATCCATATTGAGGTACTTGGTCAAAAACATAGTGGTATTTGATTTTCTCTATATCACCCAGCCTTAAATTTACTCTACATTTGAGCAAAATTAAACAGTTTTTACTGCATCTGTTACACAGATTTTTAACCTGGCGGGATAAAAGGTTACCATTTAGGCCGTATGATTTTTGACCTTAGCACAAAGTCCACCTACTGGAAATATTCTCTGGAAACAACCTTCATCAGTGGCCATGAGATTCAGAGAAAGTTTGTGCAAGTAGAGCTTTGGCGAAGAAGTTTGTGTCAGACTACGTGATTTTTATGTACAAGCTGCAGTTTTTGCATAATGTACTCGAGGCTTCGTAAACGAATACTTCAGCAGGGTCAACTGTTTGTACTCTTCTTATCATTGTTGGAGGATAGTCTCAGTAGAGGAGCTTCACGTAGGTTTCTCCTGTTTTCCATGACTGTGAAATTATTGCCAATACAACGTAATGCTTACAAAATATAGTGTAAACAGTGAGACAAGCCTCAATCCTCTAAAGGACAGATCAGGTCTGATATGATCTCTTCTGCTGCAGGGTAGCACAAGTCAGTATTTGGTAACAGTAGTGCTTCCTGTAAATGCAGAATTAAGGCCTTTGCTTCAAAGATGCACTTAAAATATATCCTTTGTCATTCAGTGGATTGACAACAGCACTGTCATCGCCACCATCGGGGTTTAGTTCCCCACAAGCACCTGTTCAAATGTGTTAGTGTGAAGTATTCAGGAAAAACTCTACATCAAGTTTGAGTTTCATCCCACATTGTTTCCTTACACTTGCACACAACAAAGACAGCAGATTTTATGATTAAAAAGCACACAGACACATTTCAAAACAATACTTAAAATATTTTATTCTGTGCACTACTGGTGTTTGGTACCTGATGGCACTCAGCCTAAAACATACAACTCAATCTTGTGATTTGGTGGTTATGGCTAAAGTTTCCTGAACTTGGCTCCGTCTGCCATTTATTGTCATGCATAAAAGACAAAAGTTGCATTGTTCTCAAATTGCATTGCATTGCAACATTGTTGTACAATTTTGTGGTGCAGAAATCCAACAATCCACCCCCCAAAAAAGAGCCTTCTGAATATGGCTGATTCACTGTGCAGGTCTTTTTACCGTAGGCTCTTCATTTTTGTAGTTCTTAACTGTCCATAGGTTGCAGTTTAGTGTGTGGACAGTCTGTGGTGTAAACATAGGCACTCTAGTTGTAACTGGCCATTACTGTGAGCCTCTAAAAGAGGTTAATAACTTAAAGCCTGTACACATGGCTCTATGGCCCGCTGGCTTTTCAAGCACTGGGTCAGCCCCCAAAAATGTATCACAGGAGGATAAAAACAATTCCCACACTATTCTCAAGAAATGTACATATGTAACATGTTGCCAAATCCTTCACAAATTCCTGCAACAGAAGGAAGGCGGAATAAAATACTTAATGCTTGTGGTTAATAATAAGACTAAAACAGTGTAGCCACACTAGAGGCCGCATGTGGCCAAAAACAAAACTGTTGGATGATGAAAAACAGAGAAAAGTTTGACTTCTATCTTTACATCTAACAGGGTGTAAAATGCCTACTTTGTCCCAGAGGAAAGGACAGATTATCCTCTGAACAGTGGCCATTTCAGGACATCAGACTCAGCTGTGCTTTGACCTAAGTCATGACATGCTAAACATGCTAAGTGCTAATGTTTGCCAGGTTGATAGGTCACTAAACTGCTGGAGTTTAGCATGTATGTTAGAGGTATGCTATGCAGGATTGTCAGTTACTGTTTGTAACCACATTCACCAGCAAACTGGAAAGCAGATGTGAACCCCAGATTCACTCTTGTTTGGCATTCAGCCTCATTATATTTGCATTTTTTTGGCGCTGCGTCTCTTGGCTGCGTGCTACTTGCAGTCTAGCACCTGGTTGTGACCTTTATATGAGGCCCGAGCCTCACACTCTTAAACGTCCTGTACTCAGAAGATAAGAAAATCCAGGCAGAGGGCAGAGTCTCTGCAGATAAAATAATAATACATCGCCACACACTTTTAGTGGGTCAAAAGTAAAGATTGAGAGGGCTTACTTCTGTATGTATGGGTCTATAGATTATTTTATAGGAAAATCCTGCATAGTATATCTTTAATTCACAAGCTAACATGCCACTGTTAGCATGGTAACATGCATCTATTTTTGCATTCTTATCGGCATTTAAGCCAATAGTTCAACTTTTTTGGCAAATACACTTGAAAGGGATATAATAATTGGATCTTAGTTCATGTAGAAACACGATTGTAGTATCAGTTTTATTATCTACTGTAACTTTCTGTAAAGCCCTATTCGCCCAGGACTAGTTTTATCTGGGGACCTCTGGTAATTTGTAATTATGGCGGAGGTCATCTTTGATCTTAATCCCGTGCAAATCTGCCATGTACATAATTTGTTCAGTAAAACTCCACCGCAAATGACAGACACAGAGGTCGTGTGATAATATTAGTCCCGTGCTGATCGGCATCTCTGTGATTTGGGGTCGTGTTTAGGTTTTGTGTTTTTAGGTTTTTACGGTGCCTCCACCTGCCTTTTTCGCGGCTGAGGAATATGGAGGTTTCGCTGGCAGTTAAAAATAAAAGTTTTAGCAGCATTTTGAATCCCATTGCGCAACATGGAGACCCATTTGCAGAAAAATCAAGTTCAAATCCTTTAGAACAGCAAAGTCATGAAACATGTGACGAGTGGTTATGTACAGTTTAGAGTGAAGTTACTAATGACTGGGCGCATCAAGCATCATATATCAAATACATACATCAAGTACATTCTTTGCTTATCTTATGTGAATGAGCCACATGAAACACAGACATCAAATCACATGAGGTCCCCACGTAATACTAGTCTTGTGCAAATGGGGCTGAAGAGAGCAAAGAAAGTACATCCCAAAACTATTCTTACAGGGTAAATTCAGATTTTTAAAAGTCTGTTATACTCCACGCATGCCATATGCACAATGAAAGAGTTCTTGGTTACTGTAAATTAAGTGATACCTTTGGTCTGTCCTGTCCTTTTATTTTAAAGCGCAGCTGAAGCTGAGGGGATATCGTTTATAATAAGATACTGTACCTAAAAAACTAAAATGTTGGATGAGGAAATTTTGACTTGATGGTGGCGCATGATTAAAAACTCATGAGATCACTGAAGTTGTGAAGATTCATCATTTGGGGAACCTGATGATCTGTACCAAATATCATGGCAATCAGTTCAATCTGTGTCGAGATATTTCACTGTATATTGACCAAAGTGTTGGACCGTCACCAGCCTCTCCAGCACAGGGGCTGCTAGCATGGCTAAAACCCAGCAAGCTCTTAATTATTGCACATAACCTCGATTGTAGCACAGGCTCTGCAGTCAGAAGACAGGTGATTAACTTGAGTCCTGACCTGTGATTTCATAACATTTCAAAGTGTGCATCCACAGACATGGCACATACAGAAGTAATAAAATATTATTTATAAAACACAAAAGGGTATAAAATTAAAAACAGTTGGTTCTGTGAATGTGCCGAGGGTTTCAGTGTTCAGTTTCTTTAGATAGGAGTGTATTTACACACCTGTCTCAGGCTATGTTCAGTCTCTCATTTGTCCGTCTTGTTTTGTTTAGCGTCAGAAATGAAGGATTCCTCATTGTTCCTCTTTGATTTGGCAAGCATCTTCTCCATCTTGAACTATTACTCCTGTTTGTCCACTTCTGATGCTCTCCTCCCTCTGTCCTTTCACACCTTGGTGTTTTTAAAGTACATATACCCTGTTGTGCATAGGGGAGGAGAATACTGCTTGCTGTTTCTCATCCCCCCCCTTTCCTTCCTTTTTCATAGTTGCAGTCCATCCTGTTGCCAGTTGCAGATGCTCTCACTGTCCTCGTCTTCCTCTTTCTATACCTCTATAGTCTTGAAATATATCCTGGCATATATTGAATCCAACTGGCTGTGTAGGGCGTGGAATGAGGGTCTCTTAGAGGGCTCAGCGGCCCAGCAGTCCATCATGATGCGGTAAATATTCTGAGGACAGCGGGTTGGACAGGGCAGCCGAAACCCTGACGACAGCAGATCCAACACTTCCTTGTTGCTTTTTCCTAAAAGGGAGGGATATAAAAGCATGAACGTTTGAGGAGTTCACTAAATTCTCAATCCTTTCCTTTACAGGCACGGGTATTCCACGGTGCAGAAAACCAGCAACCACAACCATGATAACATCACTGCTGTAAGACTTCAACTCTAAAAGGTAAAGTCAACACGACTCCTGCATATTGACTCAAGATCATTTATCTTCAAAGCACATGTTCAGTCATAGATTACAAAAAGTCCTTAAATGATAAGGTGGGTGTTTCTCTTTTTTTTTTTTTTTTTAATCTTGTCAACAAATCTCATAAAAAGACTGAAACCAACAATGTGTTAGTCCGCTCAATACTTTCTAACTTCCTGTCTGTGGCTCTCAGTTCCAAGCCCTTTGATTCTCAGGGTGCTTTCACACCTGCCCTGTTTGGTTTGGTTCAATTTAACTCAAGTTTGTTTGCCCCCTCAGTGCAGTTCGTTTGGGCAGGTGTGAACACAGCAATCACACTCGAGTGTGCACTGAAACAACCGAACTGAGACCTTCTTGAAGAGGTGGTCTCAGTCCGGTTACAAATGAACTCTGGTGCGGTTCATTTGTGGTGAGAAGGTGTTCCGACCTGAATCTGACCCAACTGCAGTCACATGACACATTGTTTGGGTTAAACATGAGCATATTACAGTCCTGGAGGATTATTAATGTGCACCTCCTCCTGTACTGCCTTAATATGCACATTCAGCACATCCAATGCATCAAAACATTGTTTTCTAGTTGGAGCCGCGCCTCGTTTTCAAACTGTATGGTTTGACTAAAATGAACAATGACAGCAATATAGTCCACGATGAGCAGCGCTAAAATCAACCTGCGTAGTTGTCCCTCCATTGTGACATTACAAAGTAGGGTTGTCACGATACTAAAATTTCAAACTCGATATCGATACCCAGGAAAATATTCAATACTCGATACCATTTTAGATACGGCAGCAAAAAATTAAGAGGCATGTCATTTTTTAAATAAAGATCAGAACAGTAACATCAATGATAACAACAAAAAATCCATATATAAAATACCATATTTTCGTTGCTGATCAAATAGAGTTGGTAGTTTAGGCTCAGGATGCTCCTGTTTCTACCTCACTATGTGATCAGAGAACCAGGGGTTACGGGAGAAACCAAACGTTTTTTCAGCTTCAATCTGTGACTTTACAGTGTTGTCCTGTTAAACTAACATTGTCTATTAATGTTACAGACAGGCATGACTGATAAAATTTTCTGCTTAGCTCCCACATTAACGTTAGAAGTTATATTTTAGTTTGATGCTGGCGACATCAGCTGCTAGTGAGGAGAGGGGCTATACCTGCCGTCTGCAGCGTGCTGTGTTCACTTCACTAAATATTTCCAAAGAGCGCTTTTTCCTTTATCATTTTTGACCAAAACTGGCTGCTCTGATCCTCCTGCAGCCGCACTGCCCATATTACAGCAACAGAAATGTGTGCATGCATGCACAGCGACGACAACAAGCCGGATTGCAGCGAGGGCTCTGTGCCTGCCAGACGCTGCCTGCACAGCGTGTGTCCGTCGGACCCGTTGCGCACACCCGACAGGCGCTGAGGTGGTATTGTAAATTAGTATTGTATCTGGATACAGCATTTGAGTATTGATACTTTTCAGAGTATCGATACTTTTGACAACCCTATTAGAAAGTGTCACATTTATCTTGCAAGTGTACTCTTCTTCAACATTTGCTTTACTTCCTGGATTTTTCACACATGGAAATTCTGACCAATCAAGAGCAGCTTTCTCACACAAGGCATTTGATCTGGTCTGCTTGTAAATGCTGCCGTGAGAACACCAACCAACTCTAGACAATTATACAACTTTGTGATAAAATCAGTCCCTGATTCAGACCAAAGGAGACGACTCTAGGGCTGAGAGCAGCCTCACTGAAGATGTTAATCTCTGGAATAATGCATTTGTTAGGGACTATGTTCAGCAGTGGATTGATCCACATTTGGTGCTCTAGTGAGTGTTTGCAGCAGCACAATATTGTAAGTCAGACTGAATCTAAATAAATTACAGTATGTGGGTATGTGGGTGAAAAAACATGTCACCAAGTGCACCAGTGTGGCTCATTGATGTGTTTCTGGACAACAATGGAAATCAATCAAACTAGAGCATCAAACGTGGATTAATCCACCGCTGGAAATAGTCCCCTGCAGAAGCACTATTTCCTCCTGTTTGTTTGATAAAACCTACAGTGACCAGCTTGTTTTTAGTAAATTATTTAACCTTTTTTCAGTACTTATTTTAGGTACATTTTTACAGATTTACCACCATTGTGTTAGTCCCTCTCTCGAGTCTTTCCAATTTGTCCAAATGATCTCCAGCCTGTCTGTGACACGTTCATTCTTACTGCTCTTTTCATGGGATTTGTTGACAGAAGTAAAAGGCAAAACAACAACTATCATATGACTGGCTGTTTGGATAGTAACAAGTATAGGTAAATTAAACAGTCTCTAATGACATTATTCCACTGTACTGACTGACAGAGTAATACTGTAATACTTCTCAGTTTAAAACACATAATAAACCGAGAAGGGTGTAACCACACATGGAAACAATAATCTGCACACCCAGTAGCTCCATTGTATACTTAGACTCATACAGTAAGTCCATTGTGTAACTCAGAGAGTTGTGCATACTTCCAATACTTTTCCACTGATTAATAAATAGGTTAACAAGCTGGAATCAATCTGCTGGAAAGCTCAGTAGTTTATATAGCTGTAATCCTCCATTAAAGAAATAGAAAGGAGTAAATACTGTACCTTCATAAGGCATCTTGCCACGTGACATCATCTCATACAGCAGGACCCCAAATGACCACACATCTGATTTTACTGAGAACCGCTGGTAGATTGCTGCTTCAGGTGCCGTCCACCTCACCGGGATCTTTGTGTTTCGACTGGCTGTATACACACTGTCCTAGAGACAGAGAGAGACAGAGAGAGGGGGATAGTGAAGGGTTAACAGAATACTTTTACATTAGCTGTGCACTGTGAAGCCTTTTATGTTTCACAAATTTAAGACTACATTACCCATAAAGCCCCGACAGACAGCGTTTCTTCTGAAAGCAATACTTCACCTCCCAAATGATCATTTGTGTATCAATTACTCTCCCTGTTTAAAGTTGAATGTATGAAAAAAAACAACAACCTTATTTTTCTCACATGCCTCCATGATGAACGAAGAATCCAAAAACGAGACTGATTGTAACAACAGCAAAACTATATCAAAACATCTGCTTACAAACTCTTTCACAACTCGTGCAGTATAATCCAAGTCCCATTCATCCAGTCATATGCTCAGAACTTCCCAAACACATGAATCTTTGCTAAGACCTTACTATTTAAAACTAGGGATGCACGACAATATCGGCACAATATCGGTATCAGTCGATATTGGCTTTAAAATGAATTATCAGAATCGGCCAACATGCTTTTTCTTATTCTGCACAATGAATAAATATTATATACACTGAAAAGTATTTCATGTCCAGGGGTCGCGTTAACCAGATATTCTCGGTCATTGACCGGTTCTTTACAACAATGACCGGAAAATCTGAAGGCCGTCGGTCATTTTGACCGGTTGCAATTACCACCCCTGCCCACTTGGCGGCGGAGTGCACAGTCAGTGGTTTAAGTGGCTGCCGTTTTCACACTGCAGAGAAAAAGTCATTCATCGGCTTCATGTAGCGTTGTTGACATAACGCCCTGGACACACCGGACGCGGAACCGAGGCATGGTGCCCAGCAGCGGAGGCAGTTTTCAATCGGCGCCCATGTTAACCTATCTGACTGTCCACACAAGCGGCTGAGTAGAGCGGAGCGCCCGTGGAGGCAGTGCTTCAGTTCGGCGTCTGGTCTATTTTTCACGCAAGCCGCGAGCGCTTCTGTCAAGCTGGATAGAGCGGATCGTACCCAACAGGAAGTCGGACACAGAAAAGACGCGAGAATCCGGCCAATTTTCAAAATAAAACAACAGCACGCACTGAGGTATTTAAAATAACACAACAGTGCATAGCCGAACACATTTTTCAATACCCTAATTACTTCATTACAATTTTAATTTTGTGTCACCGAGCCTACAGACATAACTACATAACGCCCTGGCCACACCAGGCGGCACTAACGCGTCACTAACGCGTCCGGTGTGGCCAGGGCGTTATGTAGTTATGTCTGTAGGCTCGGTGACACAAAATTAAAAATGTAATGAAGTAATTACGGTATTGAAAAATGTGAAGCCTAATGGCACGGGTGTGTGGATGTCTGTTCATCTTTTCGTTCATGTCCTTATTAATGCACACTGTATAACTTGCTTGTTGGATTTATTAAAAATGAACGAATGAAAACTAAATGTCTTTGAATATCTTTATTATCATTTAAAAACGAAAATTAAAATGACCGGTAAAAATAGATTATGACCGGATTTTTATGACCGTCGGTCAAAATGACCGGCGACGAAAAAGTCTAGTGCAACGTCTGTTCATGTCTCTTTCAGATCAGTTTTAAATGGTAAGGATTTAGTGGAGTTCATGTGTTTGGGAAGCACTGAGCATTTGACTGGATGATAAATTTTCCAAGGAATTATTTTGAAAAAGAATGAATTCAGAACAGGAATGAAACTGAATATTTCATAACTAAATGTTGTTTCTAGGGCAGCCGCCCTGACGCCCAGGCAGCAGGAGGAAAGGCTACAGCAGCATCATAATAAATTAGACTTAAACATGAAACTGCAAGCTAACAGTTACAGATAAAAGAACCAGTAACGTTGGAAGTTCTCAACACCACAGACGTTAATAAGTTTGTGCCAGGGCCCGTTTACTACCAGCATGATTAATGGGGTTGAAAACTTCACACATTTGTGGGGAAAAAGCGTATATTAAAACATCTTTCTTGGATTTTATGAATCGATATCGGGTCATTCAAACGAAGACCGATTTGCTTGTATGAATCGATTATTTTAACCCAGCCCTAGTCTTAAATGCGGACTCCTATGACTTTAATTCATCAAGAATGTTCGCCTTTTTTGGATTCTTCGTTCACGGTGGAGGCATGCAAATTTCCTTTCTGAAAACAACGTAACACATGGAGAGTAATTGATATACAAATGGTTCAATTCGAGGCTGAACTCTTTTAATTATCACCTTAAATCCACTAAATTTGCTTAAATGGCTTTAAAACTAAAATCCCTAACTATCCACAGGTTCCAAATAAGATCACTGAGATGTTGAAACTACAATAAAGATGGTGTCCAGAGTAGAAAGTACACTGTTGTGTATAAACAATTAACTAGATAGTCGTCTTTAATCATTTTAGAGTGAAGAAACATGTTCAAGTAGTAAACATAGATTGTGTAACAGTAAAGTTACTTCACATAAATCGTATTTGCATCATTTTGTGATGACTGCAGATGACATAAAACTATAACATAAAACCAGATTAAATGAGTTTTTTTTCCCTTGCAAAACTTGTTTCTGCTTTTTACTGTAAGATTTCCTTACAGGGTAAAGTGCAGCACAGACCAGCAGAGACAGGTTTCATGGAGAATCAGATTTATTTACAGTAAATATTATTACCTCTCAAGTAATGGTGGCAATGATTTACGAGTGTGTAAGTTTTACACACAGAACCTTAGAAATGTCTCTTTCTTCGCTGATGTTACCATATATGGGGAGCATTCTATGATTAAAATTGTTATTACAACCCAGTCACCAAAAATATAATTGGCATTGTACATTTCTGCAAACTATAGATATGTTATATTTGTACATTATTATGTAGAGCAGGGGTGTCAAACCCGTTTTAGTTAATGGGCCATAAACAGTCTGATTTGATCGATCAGAATAAGTATGCATTGCTTTTTCAGAAAACTGTATTCTGGTCAGGGTGGAAAAACCTCTAAGGTGGCATTTTACAAGAAGTATCTACTGTTTAACTTGCTTCCCGAAACCCGACACCTCTTTAGCCCTTTTTAGATAGGAATTGTGCAAATTTGCAGGAAAGCCCAATCAGTCTTTTTTCAGCATTGGCAGTATAAAAACAAAATCGGGGAGTGCAACAAAATGCCGCCTACCTACTTTTGTTTATACAGAATGTGCCTTTTTCGGGGCAATGGGGGGCGTGAGCAAGTAACAAAACATGTAGCTCAGCGTGTGACGTAAACAGTGACGTGGGTGGAAAGCCGCAGCTAGTCAGGCGGCGATTCTCTCATAAATCGGCCTGTTCCTCACCGTCCCCGTCATCTGACGGTTAATGGCCTCTTCGTTTGCGAGGGCAAGGAGGGCGCGCAATTCCTTGTCTCCCCAGTTGCTCATCTTTACAGTGTCTGTCAGGTTTGCATTTCTCTCTTGCTACTAGCTGCTCGCTAATTCCTGCTATCAGCTGTTTCCTGTTTATCCACCGCCAGTGGCTCGCACATGCGGCGTCATCAACAGCTCCTCCCACAAGTCATCAACAGCCCCTCCCGTTGCGGAAGGCCGACTCATTCTGTTTAAACCAAAAAGGTTCCGCCAACATGACTACCCTACGAGGTGGAAGATTGGGCGCCTCGGATCAACTCGCCATTCCGCCTCTGTGTGTCTAAACGCTTGCAGCTGGCCGGCAAAACGGTCCAACATTAGTGGAAAATCTGGTAGTGTAAAAGGGGCTTTTGCTTCCACAAGTGCATCACTATTAGGTGGGCAAAGCCATCTAGTGGGCCTGATTGGACCCTGTGGCGGGACGATTCAGGCCCCCGGGCTGTTTGTTTGACACCCCTGATGTAGAGGATATGTTGAAACCTGACGTTTCTTTATGTTTCAACAATGCTGTGGTTAACATGGTTAGATTTAGGCACAAAAACCACTTGGTTATGGATAGAAAAAGATCATGTCTTGGCTTAAAATACCCGTTTTATGGCTGTATCCCGGCAGGAAACGCAGCAATGTCTCTGTCAGAAACAGGTGCTTTTTGTGGCGCTATCCCTGGTGGAAAATAAGGAATGGGTTGTTTAAAACCACCTATATTTAGTGGCCAAAAAAACGCTCACTAAAACAACCTGTTTTGTTGTTCGCTGGTCTTGGGCAGTGGTCTGCAGACTGGCAGCTGTCTTGCCTAGGTGTCACGACATTCACCATTCCCTCCTCCTTCCAACAACAAAGTCAGCTCATATACTACATCACTTTAGAAACGTTGATGTGACACTTACGAATTGTGCAAATGTAACATATTCATGGTTTGCAGAAACGTACAATGTCAACATTTTATCCTGGTCACTGAGCTTGTTATTATTACACACAAACAAAGTAAATAATGCAGATTTGAGTGCTGCTCTGTTGTACCAGACAGATGGAAGGAGGACGGCGTTTTACATTAAGTATACATGAGTTTACACAGAAACAACAAAGCACATTATACATATTTGAAAAGGACACAGATAAAGAATTAGGGTTATTCTAAAATTAGAAAATGGCTGTTGACAGATGAGACAAAAAAATAAACCCTCCCCTTGATACTGTGTTTACATGACGTCTCTCTCCTCTTCTCTTACACACACACACACACACACACACACACACACACACACACACACACCCTGCTTACCTTAATAATTCGAGCCAGTCCGAAGTCGGCCACCTTGCAGACCAGATCGTCTCCCACCAGGATGTTTCTGGCAGCCAGGTCTCTGTGGACGATGTTCCTGTCCTCCAGGTAGGCCATGCCCTCCGCAATCTGACTGCCCATGTAGATCAGATGAGCTGATGTCAGCACCTGGCCTTCAGCAGCTGAACACACACACACACACGCACACAAACACAGAGTCAGCTAAACTGGGGAACAGCATGGATTTCTTTTCGATAACCCAAACAATGATTTTCGATACAGGCACCAAAACTATTCTTACACTTTTTCTACAAAACATTCTCTTTGTAGCTTTTATTAAAACTGTTGCTGACTTTTTCTAGAAGTTATTCTGCCCTGTGAACTATTAAAATCTGGGGGAAAATAATCTATGATGTTACTAAAAGACAATGCCACGCTCATTTACCCAAATAAACCTCAAGCAAGTTTGAAGTCTGAGTTTGAATGCATCCATTTGAATTTGTGCCATATTAACGCTAAAAGATTTCATCTTAAATATATATCTAGAGTTGTGTAAGCTGCCCTACAACAGATTTTCCAAAATACTCTATAGTCTGAATTATTATTAAACCAGAAAATATGTGACCATAAAGTAAGTAAATAAGAGCTGCACTATTTTGTCAGCATACCGCTGAAGAGAGAAGAAAGCGAATCATGGTGAATAGTCGTCTGATTAAGTTACGTTAAGTTTAGCCATGCCAGGATAGGGCTGCTGGTTTTACCAGGGTTTTGTGCAGTAAAAATAAACAACAAAATCTCATGGGACATGGATGGGGAAGGCACAACCTGCCCTACTCTCCCTCTGATTTACTGCTACTCAATATCTCCTTTGGTTGGATTGGTTAGGTTTAGACAAGAGGAGTGAGAAATGTGAAATATTAGGCTGGTGGGTCCAGTAATATGAGAGATTAGTGTGATTACTGTATGTGTTATATTACAAGAAACTGGCAGACACTTTAATCCAAAGCGACTTGACATGAGCTGGATGTAACACAACACCTCAAACAAACAAGTAAAGGTGTGTTCAGTGCTGCAGTACAAATGTTTAGTGTTTTGTTTATTCCGTGCTACAACTCCTCATTTCCAGAAATTGCTGCGGATCTGTGGCACATTTTCCTCCTGGTATACCACAGGTCATGCTCTAAGAGTGAGTGACTCCAAATGACTCATAAAGCTGAATGTTTGCTGTGCAGAGAAACAAATAGATGTCACATTAGAAAAGCATGTGAGGAACACTTTACATTGTTCTACTTCTATTGGCAATAATCAGCTGCAGCACCAAACGGTTTGTTAAGGGTGTGATGCAACTGTTCGTTGTTGTTTACACACACAATGATAATGACAGCAGATCCTCTTTTGCAGGAACAGGGAGGAAATATGATCACTGACACCCTTCATGTAAACAGAGGTTTTACTGTAGAGCAGCAGCAGCATGTGAAACATACTGTCCCATTGCCTCAGGAATTTGAATGAAGTAATTTTGCTTCCCTGGTCGTATGAGGGGTTTCAGTGAAAGTGTCACAGCAGCCATGAAGCAGATAAGTAGAGTCATGACATGCAGACACACACACAGCATGAAGAATAAAAACCTTCTGCTGGAGTGAGACATATCTGAGTCAGACCCCTCACACTCTGCTCGCTAAGACTCCCTGCGATTAAAGCCTTTTGTAAAACGTCAGAACAATATTTCTCTGCTGAGCGGAGCTGCCAGAACACAGATTATAATTCCATTTGCTTTGGATTTAAGGGGGAGAGATTTAACCGTCACTTGGCCTAAATACTGTTTCACAGAGCTTTCCAAAAAATGTCTTAGGTAGGTGAGGGCCAAGAAAAAGAAAAATTAACTTCCTGTTCTGAACTTCTTTGCATATTAAAGAAACAGTGGAATCTCCTCTTTCAGGAAGCAGCCGTGTTTAGAAACACTTACTGAGGAACTGATCTACCATCAGATTTCTGTAAAATGGGCCACATGTGCTCTAAATATTACAGGTATGTTATCATTCATTGTTATCTGTCTGTGTCTGTGTGTGTGTTTCAGCACTCACAGGCGAGGTAGGACTTGAGGCTTCCTTTAGTCATGAGTTCGGTCACGATGTAGACCGGCTCTCCTCTGGAGCACATGGCCAACAGCTGGATCAGCTTCGGGTGATGGAGACTCTTCAAGGCCTGAACCTCCTTCACAAACTCGTCCTGCTTCGTGTCCTCTGGAAAAGAAAAGTGAGGAGGAGAATTGTTGAGTTCATACCTTATCTTTTTTGTTCAGTGTTGTTTTGCTGCTGTCACGTCATTAAAGCCGGGGCAGGAAGGGCAAAGAATCCATCATAACCTTTAAATACATTTTCATTCAAGTGGTCTGAGAGAACACTAGACTCCTGCACCTCATCTTGGCTTCGTTTTCAAGCTTTAGAAAGTCTAGCCTGTGACAGGAGAGTTTAGCCAATCACAGGTCATTCCTATCGGCCTTTGGACGCTGAGTCTTTGGGCTTTTGCCTTTAATTGACAGGATAGAATTGACAGGAGAGAGTGAAATGGGGGAGTGAGAGAGAGTGGGGGGATGACATGCAGCAAATGGTTGCTAGCCAGAGTCGAACCCGCAACCGCTGCAGCGGGGCATCACCTCTGTACATGGGGCACTGGCACTATCCACTACGCTTCTTCTTGTGTTTATTTATTGAATGAATTGTTTCTCTTCACTGGACTTATTTGTCACCACTCTCTCTTCTCGTGTGTTGCATTTGGCACCGCAGCTGCATGAAGCGGTGGAGCTGTCCTCTGTCTCTGTCTGTGTGCAGTCCACATTCTCCTCCTCCTCGTCATCATCATCCACCTGAATATTACTATCTGACCTGCTTTCCGAGTTCTGAAAGGACACTGTGGGACCTGTTCCTCTGTCTTGTCACGGATGTTTCCCGCTGCCACATTGTCTTCACTGATTCTTGGTCAAATGTCTCTAAAGGCTCTCTTCTAATGGATTTGAAAAGCGTAGAAAATCCAACCTGATCCGAACACGTTATGACGGAATAAAGTTTCAAAGTCACTGTGCGAACGTGATTGACACAGCATGAGGTCGTATATATTCTTAGACGTGACAATTTTAGACAAAACAAATGGACCTCGTGTACAAAGGCCCTTAGTGTCAATTTAGGGAGCCAGTATATCATTGAGTGGCACAAAGGTTAAGGACGGACGATGTTGAACAACTTTCAATAAGCAGTCTCTCTTCATCACTGAGCTGCTTACCTAGGTTAGCAATTTTATGAGCTACACCTTCACTGCTTTTCACATGATTTATAAACCTGACTGTCAGACAGATAAGTCGTGTTTCAACTGGTCAGCCTCACGTTTGTGCTTTTCACCCATTATCTTTCTGAATGATTTGGTACTGGTCTCATAGTGGTGTTAGCGTTAAATTAGAGGGCCACAAGTGAAAGTCTGAATCAATGGCAGAGAATCCTGCGAAGAGAGTTGCTATTCCAGCGTTTGCAGCTACTGCCTACACTGCGAAGCAACCCAAAAATGTGTTTAAGTGACGGAGAGAAAATCTTCCTAATAGTTCAGCCTTTGCTAACAGGAGCCAAAGACAGCTGTGGATAATTCAAGATCATGTTTATATAGCTGATGATAGCTAGAGCGTTGGATTACAGTGTGTCATTTCAAAAGGCTGCACAGGCCCACACGTTTGCAAAGAAAACATGACTGTACTTCTCATAGAATTCACGATGGGGATGATTGAAATGAATTAACTGCTAGCGCTCGTATAGATTACTGTATGAAGTATGTGTGCAGTTTAAAATTCAGGTGGGTTTTTTGTGCCTTTTCCAGAAATCTGCCTCCACCAGCTTTAATCTGGCTCAGCATTCATTGCCATCTTTACAATCACGTCTTCTCTTCTCCACACAGCTTCCCACATTTCTCCAAACTGTCCCTCTCTAACATAATTTACATTTTTACCTACCATCTCCTCCCTCTTTTCATTCATCTCTCGATCACCACTTTACAAAATTTTAAAGCTTTCTTTCACCCTCACTCTTTTAATAACCTCCACGTCTCTGTCTCCATTCTTCCATTTGTTGTCATCACTCTGTCACACTCATCGTGTTTTTGTCATGTATCCCTCCATCTGTCCATATCAAACTTCCGCTTCCTGAATGACCAGCTGCTGTGCTCCACCAGGGTTGTTGGTGCCGTCGTGCACTGGCCAATCAAAACATGCAGGAACACATTCCAGGTAGGATACTATATCTCAGGTATTGTGTTGCACTGGGCTCACTCTTGTGTCCTTTCAAGTGTCAGGACAGAAAAGCAAAACAGTGTTTCATCATGTGATAAACTTTAATCTGGACTTCCTGGTTTGTGTCTGGTTCCAAAAAAACACAGTGTCTTGTGTTTTTTGATACAGCGCTGTTGTTGCTTTGCACACAGCCTTATAGAGTGATCTACCACCGGACTGAAAAGCTGGTGTTTCACTGCCCTCTCTGGTACATTGAAGGGCACTTATTTTGAAAAAGGGAATTAAGTAAGGTGAGGTAATAAGAAGGGAAACAATGAACAGAAACCTGTCACTTCTTTCAGTATCTGTTCTCTGTTTGAAAGTTCTAAGTGTTTCACTGTTAACTGTTGGATGGGGTCAGTAGTGTGTGAACTGAAAGTCAGCAAAAACACATTTTTCAAGGGCTGTTAAATCAGTTTTTAAAGGTTCAGTGTGTAGGATTTAGGGGGATATATTGGCAGAAATGGAATCAAACATAATAAGTATGTTTTCTTTAGTGTATAATCACCTGAAAATAAGAATCGCTGTGTATCTGTTACCTTAGAAGGAGCTGTTTATATATACATATGGAGCGTGTCCTCGTTTATGGAGATCCCCATGTTAAATGCCATGTTTGTACTGTAGCCCAGAACGGACAAACCAAACACTGGCTCCAGATAGTGCTATTCACGTTTCCACATCAGCCACTGTAGTTAGAAGCTCATATGTAACAAGCAGCATCGGAAAAACACTGATTTGTAATGTGAAACTGCTGAACTCAGTGTTTTTACCAGTTTAAATCAGCGGGGAGACGAAGAGACTGCTGCAGATAATTTGACTCCCGGGAAAAATCTCCTAAACATCTGTACATTAAGTTATCCGCACACATTAGCATGTTGTAAGCAAGCTGCCCTTCTTTGATATGCCAAACAGCATCGGAAAAACAGATCGCCATATTACTACCATGATTCTACAGTAGCCCAGAACGGACAAACCAAACACTGGCTCCAGATAGGGCTATTCACGTTTTCACGTTGGCCACCGTAGTAAGACCCGGATGAAACTGCTTTATTCAGTGTTTTTACCAGTTTAAATCACCTGGTCCATTTGTTCAAGAGAGGAAGAAACCTCTGCGTCTAATTCAGCTCCTGGTAAAAACCTCCTGAATGTCTGGATCTTAAGTTATCAGAGAAATAAGATACACACACACATTAGCAGGTCGTGGGCTAGTGGGCTTCTGTGTTTTTACTGGTTTAAATCACCTGGGCTGTTTGTTTTAGAGAAGAAGAGACTGCAGATAATTCGGCTCCTGGTAAAAACCTTCTGAACAATGAACACTGAAGGAACTCCAACCAAGAGAATTTTCAGCTGGTTGCAGTCTGCACTCCTCACCACTAGATGCCACTAAATCCCCCAAAATCTCACATACTGTTCCTTTAATAGTTGCCATCTGGTTTTACTGCTTCAATTAAAGGTACCCTGGGAAGTATCTGACTGCTACTTATCGAGTGATATGTTTGAGGCTCTATTTGGTCTGTACTGTATGTTGTGCACGCCAATGACACAGTACACACTCTTGCTAATAGTTTCACACTTTTCCACTGATCTACAGGTGGCGTTATGTGTCAAGAAAAGAAGCAGTGCACCAACAAATTGCACAGAAGAGGAATGCAGACTAGCACAAACATGGATGTAAGTAATGCTGGATTTAAAATGTTCAAAACAATTCTGCTTTGCAAGTATGTTCAGACAACTCTCTTATAATCTGACGATGAACAAAACCTGGACTGTGATGATAAAACCTTGAAATATGTGGTTATACTTTGCCTTTTATCTAGTCATCATCTTGTCAAATTAAAATGTTTTTTAAACTATTCCAGATTCAGATGGCAAACATGGATGTAAGCAGAGGTGGTTTAAAAATGTCCAAACAATCTGCTTTGTTTTATGAGGAAGGAAATGCATTTAAAATGACCTTCAATCCAAGACATATCTCTAACAAGCTCTTTAATCACATATTGTAATTTCTACTATTTATACCGCAGTGTCTCTCAACATTCGTACCTTGTTTCAGCGTCTTTATGGCCACCTTCTTGTTCTCTGTGGTCCACAGAGCCTCCCACACCTCTCCAAAGTGTCCCTCTCCCAGTTTCTTGTGGAGCCTGAACTCTTCTCGAGGCCTCTCCCACGGCTCCATGTCGTACAGCTCCCGCTGCAGAGACGACAGATGACGTGAGTCCAGATAACTTTACGTCAAAACTTTATAAAACAAGTGGTTAGAAAATACTGCAGAGAATGTGCAACTGTATTTACACATTCTCCAGCACTGAGGGATCGTGCATTGGATTGTGTATCGTTTGATTCATCAGTTTTAAAATAACTCCCCTACGTTGCACAACTCGAGGTGCTGAGACAGAACCATGTTGGAGTGTGGGGGAATATGAGAACTGCTTAGTCGCAGGATTCATGTGACATGTATGATTTGTAACATGGAAGAGTTGTGCTCCTGCTGGGCGACGCAGGAAAACAGTGTTTGTTGAGATGTTGTAATAGACCAAAGGAGGTGTAGAATATGATTTTGATTACAACAAAGTCGTCTTTGATGTTGGACTCATTAAATTTCACATTCTGAGTACTTTTCCTTAAAACTTTTCTGACAGTGTAAATATTTTTCCTTTTGTTCACAGATCTCATGAAGTGGAGATGACAGGAAACACGACCAAATGGGACCACGTAAAGATAAACGACAGCAGCCTCCTGATGCAAAAAGATTCTTATGTGAGTCAAAAATTTCCCCTTTAGAAGACTTTTTTTAGTACAACAATGGGAAAAAAAAAAACTGGAACATGACATTAAAATTTTAAAATATTTGGTTATAGTTTGTCTTCGCCTTTATTTATTTCTCACCTTGTTAAATTAAAATATTTTTACTATCCCAGATTCTTGCTGTTCACTTTTTTGTTAGGTTTGATGCAGACAGATTTCTCTTTTGATGATTTGTCGACAGATCAGCAGCATGTTAGGTAAGTGGAAGGTGAGTGAATGAATGAATGAACAACAAGTAGACTTAATAAATGAAACATAAATTCAAAACTTTATTCATTGTCATTAACAATCAATCAGGTGCCACAAAATGTTCTAATGATCAAGTGCTTTGATAAATATGAAATGAAATGAACAGATCAATGAAATGATTGGCTCAGAAAAAAACATGATTAATAAGTTAAATAATCAGTCATCATTCACATATAAATAAGAAATCAACATGATTTTATATTAAAAATAAATAATAAAAATAATAAAGTGTTAATGAGGTGATACACAAAGCGACTTGTTGGTCAACCTGTTTGAGTTGCCTCAGCATTGTTGCTTAAATGTATACAGTCTTTAATTTGCTTTGACACATTCAGATAAATGACTGACGCCAGGTTTAGCTTTTCTTTGCTGCTGGAACAAAGAACATCACAACAGTTGCCTCACGTATAAAGACAAAACCAAAAAGTGCCCAAAACAAACAGAAATAAAAGAAGACAATTAAAATAAACAGTTTCAGTCTGTTGCATCTCAGTCGACTTAAATACCATGAAAATTCTTCTTCCAATTTCTATTTCTATCACTTTTCCCCATCATCATAATTACTTACAGCAACAAAAAGGTCATGCTGATAGTTTAGTCAATCCCACTTAATTAAAATGTTGTCTCCTTTCAATTCTAATTATGCGTGACATAATCTCTCTAATGGCTTTAAGTTTGACAAATTAAACCACTTGGGCTTTCACACAGTCTGTCGGGCAGTTTATTAGGCATTTAAACAGCAGGATGAATCTGCTTTTAGAAACTAAAATCCAACAGAAGGATCAGCCGTGTCGTCGTAATACAAAACACGCTTTATCAGCTTTTATTGACCGTGTCTCTTTGGCTACGTCATTCCAGAAAACAAGATGTTGTGCCAAGTCAATAAAAAGTGATTGAAAGCGTCGTTAGTGACTCTTTTTACTGGTAGAACATTTAACTGATGGAGCATTTCAATCTAAATGTGAGTGTTTTATTTTCTAAAAGCAGATTTATTCTTGCGTTTTAAGGCCTAAATGTTCAACCATTTGACTGTGTGTGAGCTCAGTGAATCTGCAGAGGGGCAGCTGAGCTGTATATTAATGAATAGAGCAAACATTTAAAGGTCCAGTGTGTCGGATTAAGGGGGATACATTGGCAGAAAAGTCTGTTACATTAGTGTATAATCCCCTGAAAATAAGAATCGTTATGTTGTCGTTACCTTACGGCTAATTTCTTCTCTCTTTACACACGAAAATAAATACGTCCGTTTCAAATATTGATAACGTCACTGCCCTTCCATGCGCCCTTCATGCTTGCAGAGATACAGCCAACAGGTGGCACCAGAGGGTCGAGTCAAAAGTTTTACACAACAACAAATGGAGGAGGTCGTAATAATGTACCTTTAAACCAAGACAGCATTGTAGACAGTGGTGGTCTGTGCAGCCATATAACGTTACATTCTAACATGTGGATAGATAATTCTTTTCACTATATTACTGATATGTTCTATGCCACCATTATTTAAATTTCTTTGTCTTTTCCTATGGTCGTATGTTGCATAAACTTGGCTACACTGCCTCTACGATCTCTGCTGGTACTGCTCCATTGCATCTGTATCCCCAGGCTTTCAGGAAATGTGCACAAATATGGACAAAGCTTACAGAGTACAGAGAGAAGGCTCTGTATGTCTGCAAATCTAACACTGAGCATAAATGAGCCTTTAAAATGAGCTGTTTATATCTACATAGGAAGCAGGTCCTCATCTACGGAGGTCACCATGTTGCACCACCATGTAAAATGAAAAAACACTTTGTTTTTTTAACACGAAACTGCTTTATTTTGTGTTTTTACTGGTTCAAATCATGGATTTTGTTTGTTTTAGTGAGGATAATACCTCTGTAGATAATTCGGCTCCTGGTGAAAACCTCCTGAACATTTGGATCTTGAGTTATCAGATAAAAATGATGAGCAGGCACTAGCAGTTCCTAAGCTAGCGGCCATGTCAAACAGCATTGGAGAAACACTGATTTGTAACATGAACCTGCTTTATTCAGTGTTTTTACCGCTTTAATTACCTGGTTTGTTTGTTTTGGAAAGAAAGAGACCTGTGCAGGTTATATAGCTCACGGTAAAAACCTTTCAATCAATGAACACTGAAGGAATTCTAATCAGGAGAAGTTTCAGCTGGTTGCAATCTGCAGTCCTCACCACTAGATGCCACTAACTCCCCCTGAATCTCACACACTGGACCTTTAAATACGTTTCATTAATAATCTTTATATGTCAGAGCTATTGAATCATGAATATAATATTCAGGATTTAAACAGAAAACAAAAACAGCTTGGCCACCATGAGATGTACAACTCAGTGACAGTCAGTCAGTTAGAAATGTAAAATAAAAATTAAGAAATCAGTCTTGAATCTCATCAGCTCAGAAAGCTGCAGCAGAGTCATGAAATGCAAATGACACGCACACAAATCAATACTTAATAATAGAGTGATTGTGTTTGATAGTGTTATTGAAATATATAAAAGGCTATAAAAATATCATAGTAAAAAAATCAACAAAATGAAAAGGAAAATAATTTGAAACAACGTGTAAATTTTATATCTGTAAGCTTCTCACATGAGATAACACATGCAGTTATGTTTCATGTACTGTGTGTGCGTGTGTGTTTGTGCTCTGTTTGCGTGTTAAACATAAAAGCATATGTGCTGAATCTGTGTGTTGTGTTTGTGTGTGTTTCTGCCTCAGTGTGTCCGTGGCCTCGACTCACTGCCTCCACTGCAAGGGAAGAGAGAAGAGGGAGGAATCACTGAGTGGCCTCTGATCCAGAAGAAACACTGATTTTTAAACACTTTTTCATCCATGAGGAAAAAGCCGCAACTTGATGCTCCATTTAAATATCTGTAATGGTACGTAATATTCCTTTATCCTAAAACATACTCTCAAAAACTGAAGCGTAGGTGTGTCGGTGGTTTCTCAGTTTGCAGTGAAAAATCTCCTGATACTGAGAGACCTCGACGAGCTCAGTTGTCTCCCGCCGGGCTCAAACTGATGAGCCATGAATAAAGAATACAGCTCGCTGGGGGTTTAATGTAAGCTGCAGTGCAGAGATAGCATGTGTAATTACAGCACTACCACGTGACTTTATTCTAAAACTGTTCCAAATATTTTATTCTCTGGTTAATTACACTCCAAATATGTTTGCCTCTTGGTATTAATTTATTCACATAGAGCATAAGACAGCACTCATTAAATTTCTGCTGCAGAGCAACAATAGAAAGAAGATTTCAGGGTCTTTGTTGCACTTTGTTGTTAGATTCCTGCTGCAGAGACAAAAGCTGCTCAAATTAAAAGACATTGTGGAACAATCTGGATTTGTGCCTGAAATCTGACTTCAATTATCAGGATCAGTGGGAAACGTTATTACTCATTACTGGCTGCTGGTTTTCATTGAGAAATACTACAGAAGCTCATCTCTGTTTGGTGACGTGCAGATCCTGTTTAGCTAAGCACCATTCTGTCAAAGTCAAGTTGAGTTCTTGGCAAAATGTCTCCAACGTTAAACAGAACGCTTAGGAAAAACTACTAACGTCACTAAAGGTCTAGTGTGTTGGATTTAGTTCCATCTAGTGGTGAAGTCGCAGCATCAGAATCGTATGGCCAACGTAAGAAAACAAATGGCCCTCATGAAACCATAATTATGAAGATTATATTCCATATCCTCCAATATACACCCCTAACGCCCACGCCACACTGCCTGTGTGAGCAGCGCTTGTGCGTCATGGAACCATGTTTTTTATTTCGGCAATAATGTTAACAGGTTAGAGCAGCCACACTGCTGGCGTAAACGACCCAGCTCAGCTGTGGAACATCTAAAGAATACGAGTCTTACCTACTTTTGCCACATGACATGCGGTTTTCAGCAAAACAAGACAGTGACAATGGTCTTTTAATAATCATATTGACATAATACCAACTTTCACTGCCGTTTTGATATCTGTCACAGACATGAGCAATATAAATATTTGTTTTTAACTTAAAACTTCCTGTCTCTGTTTGAAAATAAATCCCCTCTGTCAATGTTCCTATGGTCAGAATCCCTTCATTTGCTGACACAGGATTTGTATTAAGTATTTGCAGGACCGTTCTGCACTGCTCCATAAAGAAGTGGAGAATTATTTATGGAAATACAGTGGTTATAACTGTGGGCAGGTCTGCAGCAAGGCTGTCTGTGTGAACACCTCACACATGTAAACAGCAGCAGTTCAGCTGGGTAGATGTCACACACTGCTCGTGCAGGCACTGTGGCCCAGACATAAGTCCTACGCACTGAACTTTTAAAAAACAAAATATCCAAATATCTTTGATTATCTGTGAAATCATTTAGTGATTGTGCTTTTCGTGTTTTCTGTTCTTAGATGTTTGAGGCAGGTGTGTCAAATTCAAATGCTGAAAACTCTTATGTTTCTTGGTTTTAGGTTAATGTGGTTCAACATGTTTGAGGATGACAATCAAAGGAGTCCAAGCTGTCGAGACAGTCTGAACAACATTACAGAACAGGTGTGTAATTTTACCTCTGTTTGTGTGTGTGTGTGTGTTGATACGATATTTTTCATAAATATTTTAACAACATGCTATGCTATGACTTTCTGTAATGATTTTGGACAACATGCTATACTATGACTTTTTTTCACAATTTTGGACCACATACTATAGTATTACTTCTTTTTTACAATTTTTGACAACATACTATACTGACCTTTTTTCACGGTTTTTGACGACAACATACTATACTGACCTTTTTTCACGGTTTTTGACGACATGCTATGACCATTTTTCATGGTTTTGGACAACATGCTGTACTATGACTTTTTTTCACTGTTTTTGGACGACATATTATAGTATGACCATTTTTCATTGTTTTTAACGACATACTATATTATGACATTTTTTCAAGATTTTGGACGACATGCTATACTATGACTTTTTTTCATGGTTTTTGACGACATGTTATACTATGACTTTTTTTTCATGGTTTTTGACGACATGCTATACTATGACTTTTTATTCACAATTTTTGACAACATGCTATACTGTGACTTTTTCACGATTTTGGACATGTTATGCTATGACTTTTTTTTCATGGTTTTTGACAACATACTATGACTTTTTATTCACAATTTTTGACAACATGCTATACTATGACTTTTTTTTCATGGTTTTTGACGACATACTATGCTATGACTTTTTTTTTTTCACAATTTTGGACGACATACTATACTATGACTTTGTTCACTGTTTTTGGACGACATACTATACTAAGACTTTTTTTCNTCTTTGATTATCTGTGAAATCATTTAGTGATTGTGCTTTTCGTGTTTTCTGTTCTTAGATGTTTGAGGCAGGTGTGTCAAATTCAAATGCTGAAAACTCTTATGTTTCTTGGTTTTAGGTTAATGTGGTTCAACATGTTTGAGGATGACAATCAAAGGAGTCCAAGCTGTCGAGACAGTCTGAACAACATTACAGAACAGGTGTGTAATTTTACCTCTGTTTGTGTGTGTGTGTGTGTTGATACGATATTTTTCATAAATATTTTAACAACATGCTATGCTATGACTTTCTGTAATGATTTTGGACAACATGCTATACTATGACTTTTTTTCACAATTTTGGACCACATACTATAGTATTACTTCTTTTTTACAATTTTTGACAACATACTATACTGACCTTTTTTCACGGTTTTTGACGACATATTATGCTATGACCATTTTTCATGATTTTAGACAACATGCTGTACTATGACTTTTTTTCACGATTTTGACGACATACTATGACTTTTTATTCACAATTTTTGACAACATGCTATACTGACTTTTTTTCACTGTTTTTGGACGACATACTACACTATGACTTCTTTTTCACGATTTTGGACGACATGCTATACTATGACTTTTTCATGGTTTTTGACAACATGCTATACTGTGACTTTTTCACGATTTTGGACATGTTATGCTATGACTTTTTTTTCATGGTTTTTGACAACATGCTATACTATGGCATTTTTTCACGATTTTAACGACATGCTATACTATGACTTTTTTTCATTGTTTTTGATGACATGCTATACTATGGCTTTTTTTCACGATTTTGGACAACATGCTATACTATGACTTTTTTTCATGGTTTTTGACGACATGCTATACTATGACTTTTTATTCACAATTTTTGACAACATGCTATACTGTGACTTTTTCACGATTTTGGACATGTTATGCTATTACTTTTTTTTCATGGTTTTTGACAACATACTATGACTTTTTATTCACAATTTTTGACAACATGCTATACTATGACTTTTTTTTCATGGTTTTTGACGACATACTATGCTATGACTTTTTTTTTTTCACAATTTTGGACGACATACTATACTATGACTTTGTTCACTGTTTTTGGACGACATACTATACTAAGACTTTTTTTCCACTGTTTTTGGACGACATACTATACTAAGACTTTTTTTCACTGTTTTTGGATGACATACTATACTATGACTTCTTTTCACAATTTTTGACGACATACTATGCCTTTTTAGTCACAATTTTGGACGACATGCTATACTATGACTTTTTCACTGTTTTTTGACGACATGCTATACTATGACTTCTTTTTCACGATTTTGGACGACATGCTATACTATGACTTTTTCATGGTTTTTGACGACATGCTATACTATGACTTTTTTTCATGGTTTTTGACGACATG
>NC_065521.1:43329050-43329878 GCF_006386435.1 Epinephelus moara | reverse complement strand
ATATATATATATATACACACACATATATATATCTTATTGTGTGTAAATGTAGCACTTAAAGTAGATCAGCATGTTTTATTTAGTTGATGCATTTTCTTGATTCTTGCACTTTTTAAGGTTGCATCCACGTGGTTGAATGCGCTAATTGCAAGTCATCTTGGATAAAAGCATGAGTATACTCTACTAATAAATATTTTATGAAGTTAATTGTGACATACTATACTGTACACTCTATGCTTGATTATTTAAATGCACAATGTTTTTGAACATGTACATACTGTACAGGTACTGAACATGGATATACTGTAAAGCAACCTGTCACAAGAATTATTCAATATTTATTGCAGCATATTTGTACCCTACACCACTGCCCTACTCAATTACAAGTTAGTCTTATGTGATGTTGTTGTTCATTATGTTTACAGTGTGTATCTTTTTCCACTGACTTATGTGTACCAAATAGTTAATGTTTATGTACTGTTTTTTTTTGTTTTTTTGTTGTTGTGTTCTATTCCTGTATGTGCACACGTACCTTGCCAATAAAACTGATTCTGAACACCTTCTTCAATATGTTTTTGTTGTTTTTTTCAGTTTTTTCGACATGTTAGACTATTCTCAACACACTATGATGTTTTTTCTACATACTGTACTAATACTTATGTCGTCCAAAATCATGAAAAAAGTCATAGTATAGTATGTCGTCCAAAATCATGAAAAAACCCCATCGTATAGTATGTCGTCCCAAAATCATGAACAAAGTCATAGTATAGCATGTTGTCAAAAACCATGAAAAAAAGTCATAGTATAGTATGTCGTCAAAAACCATGA
>NC_065521.1:43300289-43328550 GCF_006386435.1 Epinephelus moara | reverse complement strand
ACACATACACATACATATATAACGTGAAGTAAATTGTAAATACCAGAGAGGAACGTTACTGGAGAGAAGCAGCGGTCAGCAGTTATGTAAAAAAAGAAACGAGACCGACTGACCAACACATACTGCAGCATTAAAGCCCTTAAAACATCTCTGTGAAGATGAAAATGACTCTGCTTAGTCTGTTTCAGCTCAACAATGCTTTTGACTCCTGGAGGTAAAGGTGTGGCTGAGAAGCTGCTCTCTGCTGCTGGAGACGTTAAAACAACACAGCAGAGCATGTCACCTCTCCCTTATTTTGTTATGGTCATACAGGCAGGAGACTGTAAGATGCTTTCATATGAATTAATTCATCACGAAGTTAACTGTTAAAATAAAAAGGCTACAACTTTTAGGGTTAGGGTGAAATATTACAGTATGCAACACTGGACACTGCCAGCAAAAAATATCCCACAATGTGTTAGCGTGAGCAACCGCAGATGGATACAATCTGACTATCTTAAAAGCTCAGACTGGTCCATCATTCTGTCAGACTCTGGTCGCAATGCAGGAGACATTTCAAATTAAGACAACATCAGTATAATAATCTCACACCCTCTCTTTCTGATTCTACTTTTGGAGTTTGGTTCCTAAGCGGTAATAAATCTATTTCTAACCTAAATGTGGACGTAAAGTTTGGCTCATCTGCACAACTCTCCCGGCTCTTTGATTTTTTTCCACATCTTCAAGTTACGCATTTTGTCCAGAAAAGTTTTACCTCCTTCCCCGACTTTCCAACACATAACACAATAGACCATAGTCTCTCACTGTCCCCGCATTGCAGGGGTGTGAACTCTACTCCTTACAACACAGTGTGAGATACTGTCCCTCACTCACCCCGAGAAGCTCGGACACTGTGGGGGAATGATCTTGGCGAGGGGGATGACAGATGACCGATGGGAGGAAGTACTTAATTTAGTCCATACCTCCTCTCCTGGTGCCAGGCACAG
The DNA here is from genome assembly GCF_006386435.1 of Epinephelus moara. Classification (NCBI taxonomy): domain Eukaryota; kingdom Metazoa; phylum Chordata; class Actinopteri; order Perciformes; family Serranidae; genus Epinephelus; species Epinephelus moara. The sequence goes on along the minus strand of NC_065521.1, from coordinate 43,327,564 downwards.
TCTTACACAACTCAAAATTGTTTTGAGGGGACGTTTGACCAAGACCGACAAAACTTTTTCCTAATGTAGACCCATCACGCCCTCACTGTAAAGGCCAACCAGCAGATTACATACAAATGTTCTGGTCTTGCCCCTGACTCAGCACTTTCTGAACCAACATTTTTGGTGCTTACTGTACGATGTTAAAAATCAACATTGCACCAAACCTATTATCTGACTTATTTGGACTTAAACCTGAAACGTGCCCCTGGTGCAGACTATTTACTGGAGTTTACCAGCCTGTCGCTCAGGCAGCATTTGAAGATGATTACAAGCACGGCTGTTCTCCGCTTTCAATGTTGGATAGTCCACCACGAACATTTTTGTCACTTTGAAAACGAAACATAGATTTTGTCTTTCTTATCAAGATCTATTTTTAGCTCTTCATCGTTTTGTTTTCGTAATGGAAAAAAGGTTGTTGACAAAAAATGTTCATCATACTTTTTGTCGACCAAATTAACATTGGTGAGTCAGTGATATATAAATAGTAAATTGTGGGGGTGAAGTATTCCTTTAAATATCAGCGAACTGAGGCTAAATGTAGACGTTACAATCAGATACTGACGGCAACACGACAGGGACGCTGTCAGTTTAGTCCTCAAAGAAAAAACAAACTAGATGCTCAAAGAAAATGACGACCAGTGAATCAGACAGGAACTGTGTAATTGTGCCACGAAACAGAGTAACTGGTGGTGTGGTCTGTTCTGCCTTCACTCTCAGGCATGTATGCACACAGAGTCCTGATGCTGCATATTTCAGGAGGACTAGCACAGTGAAAATTGAACGTTGAGCTGCAGCATTTCCCCCCCTGAGACCCAAAGGACCTTGAAGAAGGGGTGGAAAGGGGGGAAGGGAAGGGATGAAGGAAGGTATAGAGGAAGGAAGTGGATAGAGGGACAGAGAGGGAAAGATGCAGACGCAGAAGATAGTGACGCCAGAGGACAAAAAGAGGGGACAAAGTCACAACGAGCTGAAGGCGATGCAGAGACAGAGTAATAACAGAGGCTTTAATGTCACAAATCTCATGAGGTCCATTAGAGAGCTGGCTGTGGGCTCATTCATAAAAGGGTAGTTAGATGACAACAACGGGCTCCAAATGTAGGGTACTACAACAGAAGACTAAACTCTCCTGACAACAAAACACTCCAGCTGACACTTTACTGAGTTCTTGTATTTTCAAGCTCCAGTTTAATTCCAGAAAACAGAAACGTTTGAAAATCGTTGCTACCAATGTTAGCTGATAACTTCTTCAGCTGCTGTGTTCAGTTCTGTTTTTTTCCAAGTGTGTAAAGCAAGAACTGCTAAATTTACGAAAGGAATTAAGGCCACCCCGTAATAGTCGACCAAACGTTATTCGACCAGAAAGGTCGCCAAGATTTCATTGGTCACTTTGTAGGAAAAAAACAACAACATGAAACTCTATTAGGAGCTGCACCTTGTCAAAATAATCCAAACCTATATGACTGGACCATGTGTGACTTTAATTTGAAAGGACAGACACAGGAAGTGTCCACGCTCAGCAGTCAGACAGGAGTCAGGTTAATTTCCAGGGCTGGTACCTGCGGTTATTCCACAGGCTAGTTAATAACATGTCGGGCAGGAAATCCAAAGTGTGGGATCATTTTGAGAAGGTGAAGGACGAACCCAAGGTGATATGTAAACTCATCTTCATTGGTCGACTACAAACATGACGTATCATCTGAAACATGGAAGTAGCTACATGCCCATTAGCCCACAGCGTCATTAACAGGCGGCTCGCTCAGTGTGTGACGTGCACTTGTAGATAAAATATAGGCCTATATTAATGAAGGTTCATTAGTACAGTGTTGACAATGTTACTGATACTATTCTTTCTCACACATCATAACTATATTAATATTGTAAACATGCGGACGACCAGTCGACTAATGGCCTAAATGAAGACCATTGGTCGACGAGGAAAATTCTTGGAGCTGGATGATAAAATCTGTCTCATGTCTGTGTATTAAAAGGAGCTGTATACGCACCTAAAGGAAATGTTGGCACTGTATGTTTCTGCAAACCATGATTACATTACATTTGACAACATCACATTTCACAATTTGTTTATCTCTACCGATTGCTCTTCTGTTAACATACACAGACGCATGAATTTGGCAGCACTGGACTGAAACAGCGAGCAGACCAGATGCTGTTATTAGTTTACTGTCAGGGTCGCTTCATCCAAACACAGCACTGCTCTGACTGCGACAAAAACAACCAGCTCCAAACCCAAAAATCTGAGCGGAGTTTCATTATTTCTAATGCCACACAGCAATCAGTCGTTTTCGCCAACGTCGTCCTTCGACATGGTGGCCTGAGAGCACGCAGTGTCACCTCCTGCCCTCTATAGTGGGAGCAGAGAGAGAAAATCGAAGGCAGGGAGATTAAGGTTGGCAGTAGGCGGAGACCTTGAGACAGAAGGGCGGTGGAGGCAGGAGGGGGGTGATGGATGGAGGACAGGATGGATGGAGAGAAACAGAGAGGAGGGAGGAGGTGAAGAGGAAACGTAGCGAGAACAGGATTTCCATCGAAACATGGTACAGTGGCCGTGAGCTCAGAACACTGTGACTTAAGAAAATGCAAACACACACACTTTGATGCATGAGTCACGTTTAGAAAGAAAAACCTGACACTAGATAAATCACAATCACATTCATGAAGAAACACTGCAAACACAGAAACTGTCAAACTCTGTAATCATGTTTAAACAAACAGCATTTAGTTTCTGATCATGTTTCCAATATAAGTGGAGATAGGATTTTATGGAAAAATAGAAATATCTCAGGCTTTTTAATCGAGGGAACAAATGCGATGCTGACTCCCGTGTTGGCCTACAGTAAAAGGAGAGGAGTCCAGGACCTGACCACAGGTTTCAGCTAGCAGCTTGGTTACCGTGAGAACAGATGTAAACACATAAACAACAGCCTAGCACTGCGTATTCAGCCCAGAATATAACGTCACATATATTGCAACAATAAACAACAACAGCATTTTGCATGTCACAGTTCCTAACATAACATCTGCATCCTTTTTCTAACTGACGCTGCTGTGATAGAAACGGGAAACTGGACTCACCAAAACGACAGCCTAGCTATGCTGCGACACAACATATCGCCATTTTGTTCACGACTAGTTGACTGTTGGCAACAGCACCACAATATTTAAAGTATACATTTATTTATTATATACAATACTAATACAACAAAGACAAATTGTGTAGTGGCTTGTCTGATCTTGGGCTTAAAGAACTTAAAGCTTCCAGTCGATAGTTAGCGGAACGTTTAACTGTTACAGTGCTGTTAAACGTGAAGATTTATTCACCGTGAGCAGGAAACAAACAAACAGCTCACTGGTTTATATATTAATAATAGGGGTAGGGAAAATGTGACAATATCGTATCGTCACACAGCCAAGTATTGATTTTTTTGTTATATCAATTATTAATATTACAAATACAAATGAAACTTTAGTTAGCGCCCACTAGAATAATATAATCAATTGCTTTTTCAGTCCACTAGATACATTCAACTGCTGCAAAACAACGGCTGTAGTGATGTGAAGAGATTTTATCTCATTAGATAAAACAGATGGTGACAAAGTTTTCCTTTGGGGACATAATTCACAGTTTTAAAAAAGGTAATAAATTGTAATATATTTTATCGCAATACACAACATATCACAACATATTTAAAATCGCAATAATATTGTATCGTGACTTAAGTATCGTGACAATATCGTATCATGGATCCTCTGGTGATTCCGACCCCCACTGACTAGTTGGTGAAACCTGTACTACACAGTGGGGTGGTGTGGAGCTTGTTTGGAGGAAGTGTAATAAATAAAGAAGACAGGATGAGTAGAAAGACAGAAAATAAGAGGAACAAGATCACTGCTGTGGGGTGGATGTTGGATGGATGGATGGATGATAGGAGTATTATACATCAGTCTGGATCATATATCAATTTAGTGATCAACAATTCCATATCATTGATGCAAAGAGAAAACATCAATAACTATATTTATCTTTAAGATATGCCTTTATTTTGAAATTTCAGTCCAACCACACCTCCTTCCTAAATATTCAAACAGTGTTTGTACCAGGCAGAAAATGGTGAGCAGCCAAGACTGACGTCAGCAAATATCATATCATCGTCCGAAGAACTGATATAACATGGTGCCACTTACCAGAGATTGTGTACTCGTCACTGTGACTCTCACTGATGCGAACCAGGAAGGAGCCATCTTTGTTTTGGGAAGCCAGCAGCAGCTTCTCAGCTTTCACACGGTTTATGTTCCCATAGTACCACCTGCACAGAGGACAGGACAGACACACGGACAGGACGCATGAAGGAAGATCGAGGGATGAACAGACGATTTAAGAAATACGTAATCATGATCAACAGTGTCATGGGAGTAATGAATGAATGAATGAATGAAAAGGGTGTGAACAAAGAGGAGAGGAATGTTATACGTGTGAAAGCAGACATGCAGAAGCCCGCACACACAAGGGACAAACATGTGTGCAGGTAAACACACACACATAGATCACATTTTACACATTGCGAGCTGACAGTCAGAGTGAGGAAGGTTACAGGAACACACAGTGACACTCTTTAACCAACTGGTCCGGTCAGTTAGAACAGAAACCACCAGCCCACTGCGTACACGTCACAATGTGAGCCATTTACAGGAATACACACGCTGTAAATATCTGTATTTTACCTATAGTTCTTCCCTGTTCCTTAACCAACATCAGACCCTGAAAAGTGTAGGGTTAGCTAGCTAGCTACTGAAGATATAGCCTACTGAATGTATACATCTGCTGCTTTTGCTTGTTAATGATTATAACAGTGAAACAAAGACCGACCCTGCTGTACAGGAACCAGTGTACAGGAACCAGTGAAGGGAAGCAGGGAAACTTTGTGATATTCAACCAGCTGTGTGTCATCACATTGTGTGGAGATGAACGTTGTTTGACTTCCCCCCAGAGATCCCTGCCCGTCAAGCGGCAGAGGTCCAGGTGCTGGCAGCGGCACGGGGGTGAAGCCAAACAGTGTTCATCTGCACACACTGTGATGCCACACAGCTGGTTCAATATCAGCAAAGTTTCCCTTTATATTCATTGTCTTGTGTGTTGATCAGCAGTGATGTGGTGGTTCACTTTTACACTGTGATCTGTAGCCTATAGTTCGGCTTTAGCTTCTAACTATCTTTGTCTTTTTAACCTGTTGTTGCTGCTGAGTCAGTTTGACATCCTGGATATATCCTTCAAACACAGACTGTAGACCCCTCTGTCTGCTGCTCTCTGGAATCACTCTTTCATTTTTACAAAAATATGATAGTATCTAATATTATGTATTATTTGTTGGACCATCACAAAGGGGCGGAGTTTAGCGAAAGGTCAGCTATCATAAAAGTTACAAACTACAGCTTTAATCCATGATGAAAAAAATCATTAGTTGCCACTAAATGTAAAATAATTCAATTCATTAGCTACAGGAAAATGCTACTTGTATGACAGTATCATATATGTGTGGCCTTTTTCCTGTGTTGAATACTTAAACTTTTGATACTTCAAGTCCGCTTTCCTTACTCAAGTAACACTTTTAATGCAGGCCTTTCACTCGTGCCAGAGTATTTTTACTGAAGTAAAGGATCAGACTGCTTCCTCCACCACTGATACACATCAATAAGTCCAGTATTTAGAGATAAAAGTGAAGATTTTGGAGGGATTGACTCAGAGGTTAAACTCAAGAAGAGATAAAGTTGTTAACAGCTGAGTGTTGCTGAGTGCTGCCTGTTTGCTCAGATACAGAAACTGACCTTTATTTACTTTAAGTTATCAGGGAGGGTGTGTCTGCTCCGCATGACGCTCGGGTTTCACTGACAGTTACAACAAACAGCAGCTCAAGAAACAGCAGAGATCTCTCACACTCTAGAAATATATACTCTACTGTTATGATACATCTAAGATGAAAACAGTTCAAATAAAGTCACCACAAACTCAACAAGTACGAGATGCAGAAGTTTCTGTGGTGACGTTACCGGGAAAACAATGAGAGGAAATATGAGAGCTGAAACAATTAGTCTTTAAATTGACTCTCAGCAGAAATTAATTTGTTGTTTCTGGTGTTTATGAACCAAAGATGCCAAATGATGCCAGATGCTTTGTTCTGTTTTATATCACTTTAGATTTTATATTTTTTGGTAGTTTTTCACCATTATATGACATTTTATAGACAAAATGATTCACTGATTAATTACCTAATCAGAAAACTAACAGATAACGAAAATAAATGTTATTTGCAGCCCTGAAAAACACTATGACGTTACTATAAATTAATTGGTGTGGGTCATATAATACAGATTATTGAGCACCACATTAATATTTTTGGAATATCAAAGAGTTTCATCACTGGAAACAAATTTGCCCGACTTTAAAATTAAACTATGAAACTAATTAAACCTGGTTTTAAACTGTTACCTGCAGTAACAAACACACAACATGATTTAAAAGCCTCTAAACTCTTAATGAAAGGACTTTAACTTAATGCATATTCTTGAGTATATATCCTTAAAACATAAATTCTTGTGTCACACACTATGGTTGGTTTTTACATTATTTTATCCCTCCCTTTTATTTCTATTCTATTTTATTTATTAACTTTCTTTTTATTCTACAGACTTCTAATCATTTTTTATTTGTTAGTTTGTTCTGTTTAGTTTGGTTTGCTTTTTAAATATTTTATGGTCTTACTGTTGTAATTTTCTAGTCTTGCAAAACGTTACGTTCGATCGTTTGTGTTACGCTTTGAATTGTCTTTGTGTCGTTCCAATTTTGCCACGTGGAGCACTTTGGGCTGCGTGTTTGTATGAAAGGTGCTGTATAAATAAAGTTGAGTTGAGTCACACACTATGAAAGATGTGTCTGTCATGAAACTGTTTGTGTTATAAATTATGTATTTTTTTTATTTTGGGCGTGTTAAACTGTACTGTAAAAACAGGTGTAGTAAGATGATCTGCTGCTTCCTGTACATATGACAAAAACATGTTTTTACTTTCACTTTCCCTTAAAAAAGTACGTTTTTATTTGACATATGTAACAGTAAAGATCAGCTGCCAGTTTATTAGGTACACTGAGCTAAAACTAAAGCACAACAGTCCTCTCTTTATAAAGTTTTATATTGTTTTAGAGGAGAGTTAATTCAATGTTATGATCATTTTGGAGGCTGCAGTTGTGCTGCTGTTGAACTGTGTTACGTTCTACAGACAGGTGCTCTATTATTTAGTTTTTCCTTATTAATATAAATGGAGTGGAGAAAATATTACAGAAACCTCTCAGTGTATCAGATGTGCCTGCACACTGAGGCGTATCTCTTCAGAGGAATTTTACAGTGATGTTAGAGGAGATAATAAACAACAGAAAGATGTCAGCATGAAGTGGATTATTAAAACACCACTGCTGCTCTGATCTATAAAACTAGCACATGTTGTCTTTATTTTTAGGCTTTTTACCTGAAATAGTTCCTCTGATGCTCCTCGGTGGAACAAAGCATAAAGCTGCAGCCTTATTATAAAGGAGTCAGTGCTGTTACTGTCTTCAGTGTCAGTGTTGTGTTTGAGGACAGTGGGACACGTGGAGTCTGTGTTGGATCAGCAGCGTGGACACAGACAGAGAAGTCAACCTTAGAGGGAGAGCTCTGCTGAAACATGATGATTCCCCGCAGGCTGGATGAATAATGGAGGACCTGCAGCTGCAGCCTCGCGGCTACTTTTAGCTTCAGTCAGGTTCAACAGCAGCAGCAGAGGTTATTTTACCCCCAAAGATTTGTGTTCAACTTTACTATAGTTGACACGGGGATGCCAAAGCACTCCAAGTTAAGTTTTACAACTGTTTCTATGATTGATTATTGATTTGAGTCTTTGAGTTACATCAAGAAATGACACAAATATCTGGTTTCACTTCCTCAAATGTGAATATTTGGGGTTTTCTCTATCTTCTAATAGGTAATTGAACATCTTTGGGTTTTGGATTCTCCGTTAGACAAAATCAGCTATCTGAATATGTCAACTTGAGCTTTGGGGAATTTTTAAACCATTTTCAGACTTAAAATGGACTAAACCATCCATCCATCCATCCATCCATCCATCCATTTTCCTCCACTTATCCAGGGCCGGGTCACGGGGGCAGCAGGCCAAGCAAAGCACCCCAGACGTCCCTCTCCCCAGCAACACTTTCCGGGCGTTCCCAGGCCAGATGAGATATGTAATCCCTCCAGTGTGTTCTGGGTCTTCCCCGGGGCCTCCTACCAGTGGGATGTGCTCAGAACACCTCTAACAGGAGGCGCCCAGGAGGATCCTGATCAGATGAACCACCTCAACTGGCCCCTTTCGACGCGAAGGAGCAGCCGCTCTACTCCGAGCTCCCTCTGGATGTCCGAGCTCTTCACCCTATCTCTAAGGCTGAGCCCACACACCCCACAGAGGAAACTCATTTCCACCGCTTGTATCCGCGACCTCATTCTTTGCGACACTACCCAGAGCTCATGACCATAGGTGAGGGTTGGGACGTAGATGGAGCAGTAAATCGAAAGCTTTGCCTTCCAGCTGAGCTCCGTTAATAAAGAAAATAATGGACCAATTTATAATGAAAACACTGGTTAGCAGCAGCCGTTATTATTTTAAGCTCATGTTCACACAGTCATGTTGCTTGTTTTGTCCAACCAACATTGGAACAAGTGGATTTTTGCCATTTTTGCTCAAAGAAATCTTAATTAATCAATTATCTAAACAGTTTTCTATCATCACCTACTCTGCTACTGCAAAAATATAACATAAAAAAACAGCAAATAAGTAAATAGAATTTTAATAATCAGCCAGATTGAGACTGCGAACCAGTTAATCTGTGAACACATCAATTATCAGAACAGTTGTCACTTTCAGTTTCTGATGATCTATCATGACTAATCATTTCAGACCTAAAGATAATTTGCTTCAAGTGTCTATCAGGTCGAATGACATCATTTCTTCCACAAAATGTTTGGTGACATCACATACAGGTTACATTTAGACCCTTTTTTGTTTTGAGGCAGCTCATAATTATATTTTGGGATAAACAGAAGAATGTTAGAATATCTTTAACAGCAGTGAGGTCAGACCTCGGCCATCAGGATTTATTTCCAGGATGTCTCAGTTTTCAGGACAGACAGATCCTGATCATGAGCTAAGGACAGTTTAATCTTGTGTCCTGTTAAATGTCTCTGTGTCTGTGTTGAGGCAACATTTAAAGATGTTTGTGACTCACAGCAGGTGCAACAGCAGATTAACATCAGCATCATGAGACAGAGTAAAGACAAAGACAGGATCTGAGGGGACAGACACAGAGGAGCAGGTGATGTGTGTCTACTCACTTGTGTTTGGCGAACTCGTCCTGCAGCAGAGCCACGTAGTTCGCCGGGATCAGTCCGGACTCCAGAGACCCGGTCAGCTTCTTGGCCAGCACGTACTCCCCCCGCTTCTCGATCACCGACAGCTTGTCCCCCTCCTTCACCGTCAGCTCGTCGTCGCTGCGGGCCTCGAAGTCGAAGAGCGCCGCGTAAAGCTGCACCGGCCGCTTCTTGGGCGACGGGACGCGGATGTCGCCGGACACGGTGCGGATCTCCGCCGCCTGCGCGGCAGGGTTGGCGATGACATGGTTGTTGTTGGGGACGGTTGGGTAGCGGAAGTCCGGCCAAATGCAGTCCCAGAGCCGGCTTAAACACGGCATACAGGAGCGACAGCAACTCTCCATCCCGGGACATGAAGGAGCGCGGCGGAGGGGTTATTCCAGGTTTGATCGGTTCACCGATCAATAAGACGCGGTTCAGGATTCTCAGTCCGCTGAAAACGGCCTTTTACAGCCCACAGTGACCAGCCGTTCAGTCCTCCGGGTTCCCTCTCTTCCTCTGGCTGGAAACATAATGCACCGCCAGCAATAGTTGGGTAGATTAGCCGGAGGAACCGGTTTTTTCTGTTGAGATCATGGATCTGAGCTCCGCGCCTGCAGTGCGCACGGCGGCTGCGGGAATGCGGAAACGGGAATGGAGGGCATCCAAGTCGGATCGGTTCCCTGCGAGGTCTCGGCGGCTCGACCCAAGATGAACCGAGAATGTGAGCATGGCTCCCGAGAAAATGTTAATCCATTGTAATCTGGTGCAAACAGGGGGAAACGGCTGCAGCGGGTGATGCTCAGGTGTTAATCCGCGAGAGGGGAAGAGGAAGGTGAAGGTGAAGCGACGGCACGGTGCGTAAAAAGTTTGGGTTTGGCGCTCCGCACACCTCCTGCTGCTCACACACCTGCGTACTACTGAAGGGGAGGAGGGGACTACTGTGTGTGTGTGTGTGTGTGTGTGTGTGTGTGTGTGTGTGTGTGTTTGGCTCCGCCAGTTTTCCCTGAAGGTCAGTAACGTTGAGTAAACGATGGAGTCTGTTTGCGAAACAATAGTTTAAATCAACTTCCTGTGTGTGAAGTTCTCCTCTGCTTTGTTTCATCATAAAAAACTCATTGTCTGTTCTTAATAATGACTTATTATTAGTGACTCTATATGACACATTTACAGAATAAAGTTTCACTCACTTTACAAGTTCTAATTGTGAAAATGAAAATGAATTTTGGCTTCATAAACACCACATGCTGTTTGGTTATCACAGGTTTGTCTGTTGTAGAGGGAAAGTGTTCAGTCGATTTAGCAGAAAATTAATCTTATTAACAGTTTAGATTGATTGATTAGAGCAACAATTAATCCATTAATCAATTAGCTATCTTCAGTTACTGTTAAAGGTCCGGTGTGTAGGATTGAGATGTATATATTGGCAGAAATGGAATATGATATCTCTTCTCTGGTGCATAATCACCTGAAAATAAGAACTGTTGTGTTTTTGGTACCTTACAATGAGCCATTTATTTCTACACAGGGAGCAGGTCCTCGTCTACGGAGATCGCCATTTTGCCCTGCATGTTTCTACAGTAGCCCAGAGCAGACAAACCAAACACTGGCTCTAGATGCGGACTATCGCATTTTTGCATCAGCCACCATAGTTAGAAGCCCCTCTGTGAGGAGAACATCAGAAAAACACTAATTTGTAATGTGATATTTCAGTGTTTTTACTGGTTTAAATCACCTGGTCTGTTTGTTTTGGAGAGGAAGAGACCTCTGTGGATAATTCAGCTGCCGGTAAAAACCTCCTGAACGTCTGGATCTTAAGTTATCAGAGGGAAAAGGTGAGCACACATTAGCAGGTGCTGGGCTAGCAGCCTGTCTGTGATGCACCAAACAGTGTAGGAAAAACACTGATTTGTAACATGTAAATGCTTTAGTGTCTTACTTGTTTAAATCACTTATTTTAGGGAGGAGGGAACTTCAGAGGTTGATTCAGCTGCCTGTAAAAACCTCCTGAACAATAAACACTGAAGAAATTCAATCTGAGAGAAGTTTTAGCTGCAATCTGCTCACAACTAAATGCAACTAAACCCCAAAAATCTTACAAACAAATCTTATTTTTAATCATTTAATTGGTTTTAATCATTTTTAAGAAAAAAAAGTAGAAATTCTCTGATTTCAGTTTCTCAATTTGGGGATTTTGCCTATCTTTGTTTTTTATATGATTATAAATTCAACATATTTGGGTTTCAGACTGCTGGTCAGTACGGTGCTGGCTCTCAGAACATTTTTCCTTATTTTTAACATTTGTTTTTGACATTTTAGCCTAAACAAATAATCAAAAGTCTGTTGGAATAAATCTGTATGATCAGGATTAATAAAACTAAATGATTGTGAGGTGCTGCAGTGTCTTTACACTGATGGAATATTTTAAACTTATCTTCCTCTGACTCTTTATTTATAGACTGTGGAGTCTAATGACTGCAGCCTTTGTAGCGTTGCTCCCTTTGTGCCTTTAATCCTGCTTCAGTTCTGCATCATTACCACAGAAAAGTGCACAGGATACAATTATATTACAGCGCCTCATCACAAAGTAGGAGGATGTGAACACCACAAATAAAATCTAAATCATGAAGAGTTTCTACAACAAACATCATCAGACTTAAATGGATTTTAGGAGGTGCTGCAGCTCCGAATAATTTAATGAAACAAACCCGAGAGGACCAAAGTGATTTAATTATGAGCTGCATCATTTAACGTGAAGTTGCATTAAACTAATTTTAAGTCAATCACAGTTAATTTTGCAGACACATGCTGTCAGCAGGTTTTCAGCCGAACTGATTACCTCAGCAGGTGATTTCACCGATGAGTTCCTCCTCTCTTAAAGGAGAGACTATCAGTGGGTGGAGTCTTTGGTTTGATTGGCTCTCTGTGGTGCATGGTTGCCGGACACCCCCGCTGTAAATAATGTTGTTACTACTCTTTTATTTGTGTTGCTCTGAGCTGAGCACAGGGATCAAATGTGAAGTCCCTCAGAGAAATAACACAAACAGCAGGAGCTGCTTTAAAAGGATAATAACTTCACTTACACTGAGAGTCCCATAAAAAGATCCACACCAACAGTGAATGTGTCCTCATCAAAGCCTGATTCTTCTTCTTCCTCTTCTGTGCCATAGAGCTCCAGTGTTGTTAATAAACACTATAATGAGCCACTCTGTTGAACTGGGTGACATGTTCCTACTTTACCATGAACACATACAGTTTATTTAGTCTCAATCACACATACACCATCCTGCTGCCCCAAATACTCACGAGAGCACCAAATGTGGATTAATCCGCCACTGATGCACTGTTTCCTTCTGTTTGTGTGATTAGACCTACAGTGACCAGCTCAGATCCGCAGACAGGAAGTCAGAAAGTATTAAGAGATGGCGGCCCAGTCGCTAGAAGAAAATGTTGGCATTGTATGTTTCTGAAAACCACAAATATGTTACATTTGTACATTTCATAAATCATATCAGTGTTTCTAAAGTGATGTAGGATACAAGCTGAATTTGCCATCAGGAGGTGGAGGGGATGGTGTATGGTGTGTCACCTAGGAAAGCTGGAGGTGGAGGGGATGGTGTATGGTGTGTCACCTAGGAAAGCTGCTGACCACTGATCGAGACCAACAAGCAACAGCACTGGTTGTTTTTTAGCCGAGTGGCAACCTCACAAAATGCCTTAAGTGCCAAAAAAACTGCACTCCTGAATCCTCATAGACCCTCGTGTTCAAATGTCCAATTTAACAGCAGAAATAAGCATGTTTACAGCCTGGTACAAACAACGATTTTGGTCTCTGTAGCAAATTTCAGCATTTAACTCTATGGAGGTGAAATTTTTTTCATAACTCACACATTTACATTTTATTAAAGGGAAATTTCGGTTTATTTCAACCTGTCTCCTATCGTCCTAAATTTGTTTCAAGTGACTAGTGACATAAAAATAATAGTTAGCATGTTAGCCGTTAGCCTAGATACAGCCGGGGCGCATAGTAGCGTCAGACCTGTTAAAACGTAAGTGAACGGGCAACCTTCAAGTGCAAAGTTAGTCCACTAAACAAGCTTTTTTTCCACAAAGACCGCCTCATATCGTTAGGATAAATGTCAGAGAACATATAGAAAACAACATGTAAACGTGTTGTCTGACCTTACCGGTGTGCTGCCATGTTTGTTTACCATTTAGCTCTGCTTTCCAAAGCAATGCCTATGTATGATGTCATGGTAGCTATGTCAATTATTTTATACAGTCTCTTAGTGAGCTGGTGCTGTCTTTCCACTGTGGACTGTGCCACAAAAAGGGGTTCTTTTTTTTACCAAGACAATGCTGTGTTTCCTGCCAGGAAAGTGCCATTAAAAGCGGGTATTTTGGGCCAAAACATGACCTTTTCCTCACCATAACCAAGTGGTTTTCGTGCCTAAACCTAACCACACCTTACGGCAGCCTTGGTAAAGTTAACATACAAATGCAATGTATCCATGGTTTTCAGAAACATACAATACCAACATTTTCTCTGGCAACTGAGTTGGAGGCAGACTAAGATATTGCTGTTTTTGGACTTTGTTGACAATAATAACAGAACAGAATACAGCCTTATCCTTTAAAATGTCCGTCCTTCTACAGTAAGCAGGAAGCTGTCCACTTTCCAACAGTCGGCATTTTACTGTCTTGAGGTAGCAGCAAAGTTTAAAGACTAAAACTGGTTCAAATCCAACATGAAAGCACCGGAGCTCTAATCTTAATCTTTCTGTTGGAACAGAAGCTTTAATTTGGTGAAAGGCTCAGTTTCTCAGCGTACACGTTGACTCTGTAAGCTACAGTTACATCAGAGGAGTCTAATGAACAAAGTCTCCATATCACAGACTGTTGTTCAGTTTCAGCTCCCAAAGTTAAAGGCTCAAAGAACCCAGATTTACCGGCCTAATTAATGATGCCGAGGTTAAAAAGTGAACAAGGAAGGAGGGATGATGAAGAGCACTAGGACAAGGCCGTTCAGTGCCAACAGTTGAACAAAGATTAAAGTCCTCGAGCTGATTCTGAAGCTCTGCCCACACACACCTGGGCTTCAGGACAGACACCAAATAATCTGTCCAAACGAGTATTAGAATTCTACTTGATCCCTGAACAGAAAATGGTGGCAGAGAACCCAACCACCATAACCAATAAAGATGAACGTTGACAGTGTGGACACAAATCTGCCATATACAGCCCACCTCAGGCAGGAGCCAGGGAGACCAGGCTGTGTTTACTTCATCATCAAAGAGAGGCTGAGACAGAACCGTACCTTTTACTACACTGTGAGAAATATAAGATTTTTAGAGGTCAAACAAATTTTAAATTGACAGACATCGTATGTGTAATTGGTACCTTACAATGAGCCATTTATTGGCACAATTCAAACAGGATCAAAGAATTACTTGTCTCTTGCCACTGACTACTGTATATATTTCTTTCTAAATATGGTCCCATGAGGAACACATGAAGGGGAGGGACTTCGCCTCTTTATAAATGTAGTAAAGTGCAATATTTCCCTTTGAAATATAGTGCAATGGAAGTAGAAACTAACATCCTCTTATCCAGGTCAGGATTGTGTGGGGCAGCAGGCTGAGCAAAGTGCTCCAGATGTCCCTCTTCCCAGCAACATTTTCCAGCTCCTCCTGGGGGATCCCAAGGTGTTCCCAGGCCAGATGAGATATGTAATTCCTCCTGCATGTTCTGGGTCTGCCCCGGGGCCTCCTACCAGTTGGATGTGTCCTGAAAACCTCCAACAGGAGGCATCCTGGTCACTTCAACTGGCCCCTTTCGGCATGGAGCAGTGGCTCTACTCCGAGCTCTCTCAAGATGTCCGAGCTCCTCACTCTGTCTCTAAGGCTGAGCCCAGACACCCTACGGAGGAAACTCTTTTTGGTCGCTTGTGTCTACAATCTCATTTTTTCAGTCACTACCCAAAGCTCATGACCATAGGTGAGGATTGGGACATAGATAGACTGTTAATTGAAAGTTTTGCCTTCTGGCTCAGCTCCCTCTTCTCTACGACAGTCCTGCATCACTGCAGACACTGTGACTGACAAACCACCTGTCCGTCTCAAGCTTCATTTTACCCTCACTTTTGAACAAGACCCTGAGACACTTGAACTCCTTCACTTGGGGCAGCAACTCTCTCCCAACCTGGGGAAGGATATCCACCAGAGAACCATGGCCTCAGACTTGGAGGAACTGACTCTCATCTTGACCGTTTCACACTTGGCCGCAAACCGCCCCAGTGTATGCTGGAGGTCACGGTGTGATGAAGCCAAGAGAACCGCATCATCTGCAAAAAGCAGAGACGCAATTCTGACGTCCCCACACTGGACCCCTTCCTCCCCCCTGGCTGCACCATGAATATCACAAACAAAACTGGAGACAAGGGACAACCACGGCGGAGGCTAACATCCAGGTCATGGTCATTTTTAGCACTATATCGTAGGCAACTGGACTTGCTTGTGTTTCTTGAAGACGAGGCTTCTTCAGTTCTAACAGACTGGTGTAGAGTTGCAGAAGTATCATAGGCCACCTCCGATGGTCACTCCAGTTTGACGTAGATGGCTTCTCTCATGCCTCTTTTAAACCATCTGTCTTCTCTGGCCAAGATGTGAACATTGCTGTCCTCGAAAGAGTCTCCCTTTTTTACATCTAAAGGAAAAGGGACATTCTTTTTAAGACCTGGACCCATCTAACCTTAACGACACACAAGATGGCCAGGTGGGTCAACAACTCACATGAGACCTTTTTGACTGTAAGGGTCCACATGCACACTGGGTTTTAAGTTTGTGGCTCTACACCAGTCCGTTAGAACTGAAGAAGCCTTTGATGAGAGGTGAAATGTCTACAAGAAACTCAAGCAAGTCCAGTTGGCTATGATATAGCACTAAAGATTACCCACTGGGAATGCGTTTGACTTAGTGCCTCACAAACTGCACCTGTATAAAAATTACTTTCTACTCATCAGAGTTATAAACATGATCAGTGTGGAATATAAAAGAAGAAGCGTTGCTCAGTTTGATAGATAGCACACCGTTTTATTAGTATATTTAGCTTTGTGACGTACAGCTCGGGAGAAAACAAAAAAACAAAACTAAATGGTCACAATTTTTTTAAGTCCAGAAACATTTCAGCCTTAGCAGTGACATCACACAAAAGAAAGCTCAGTTTTTCGATCATTGGTTTCTTTGTCATGGACCAGAGTGATATGTTCTCGTTGTTGGGCTAAAACAAACACGCCCGTACCGCTCCAACGTAGTCAACAAACAGAAAAAAATAATAACCCTAGATTTCTTTTC
Organism: Epinephelus moara; assembly: GCF_006386435.1. Taxonomy (NCBI): domain Eukaryota; kingdom Metazoa; phylum Chordata; class Actinopteri; order Perciformes; family Serranidae; genus Epinephelus; species Epinephelus moara. The sequence continues at coordinate 43,310,727 of NC_065521.1, read as the reverse complement.
TTTTTTTTTTTTTTCCTCGATCGTTTAAGTTGCTTCACATATATTATCAACACTTTTCTAAAGAATCAAAATATTTAGCCACAGGTACTGGAAAAAAGGTATCCACTGTTATATATAATAATAAACACAATAAATATAAAAAGAATTTTTGATATAATTTATATGGTATCAAAGAGAGAGGGAAATGGGCCTTCAGTTAGACGTGTTTTTACAAAAGTGATGTCCTTTTTTTTTCTTCCTGAGGTTGAGTTTTGTCTTCTGCAGTTTAAAGTTTTGCTAAATATACTAATAGACTAAGAGACCCGACACACAGGGTCTGTCATGGCTTATCATTCACTGAGGAATCATCTCCACCGGATCGTGGTCACACCAGTGGAGGGTCGTTGTGGCCCCACTGTGATTTAGTGTGCTGTGGAGTTAGCTGAGAGGTCAAAGGTCAACCCCCCTGAGCCAATCAAACACACAGCTCGACTCCCCCCCTCCCAAACAATCGGTTTCGTCCGGGGACGCTTTTTAATTTCAGTTGCATGACGTTTCTTCACCAAAGCACGAAAATTAAATTCTGATTAAACTGATAATCACACACAAACTAGCTGTTAGCATTCCTCAACGAAACAAAGTGCATCTTTAGCGCAGATGCTAACTGAATGCTAACAAGGCATTTTTAAAAGGATGCTAAGAAACAAAAAAATCTAAGCAGGAGTCTGGTGAAGAAACGTGACCGACTGAAATTCAAAATGTCAACGTGTCCCCTCGTGCGATAGGCTTATGTGTGAAATGGTGATAATTGTGTTTAGACGCAGTCCCATTTCCCTTCAGTGTGTAAGGAAGGAGTCAGATTAACTGAGATGAGGGGGGGGAAAGAGCAAGAAAGAGAGGGGAGGGGGAGGGAGAAGGATAAGAGAGATGAAACGAAACAAAAACAAACCAGAAAGAATCGCAAAAATCTGTACATGTAAACATCACACTTCCACTGAGTCAAATCATGAGGAGAATACAGGTTTCACATTGGTATTACTGTAGGTACAAAGCCCCGGCGGAGGAAATCAAGACAATCAAGAGTCCGGTACAAAGTCAGGTGAAGACAGAAAGAGAAAGGAATCGCTAGAAATTAGAAAATGAAGGAATCTAAAGCACCAAAAGGAACAGAAATAAAAAACAAACAGTAAAACAAAACGGCTCAGGAAGCCATTTTTTGATTTTGACAATAGCTGTACACCCTGATAGAAAAATAAAAAAAGGTCCATTACGTTTTCTCCTTTGTTTTTTGTTTTTTTCCAACATGTGTGTTGAGCTATACATCTGACCAGACTGGTGAAAGAAGTGTGGGATTATTTTAGGGACCCGACCGGCATCACAGCTCAGCTGAAGCCTCCCTGAAGCAGTTTCTGATTCCTCTCGATGGATGTAATAACTCTGCAGGATGAGAATGTGATCCACAACGATATGTGATCAGAAACTTAAAAAAAAGGATGAGTCTGTAGCTACCTCAGAGGACACTCAGGTCGTGTTCGCTTATATTTGTGGATTTTAAAGAGATTTAAAGGAATAGTTTGACATTTTGGCAAAATATCACTTTCTTATGAAGATTTAAGTTGAGTATATCGATACCACTCTCATGTCTGTTTGGTACACATGTAGTTGCTGCCAGCAGGTGATTAGCATAGCTTAGCTTAGCTTAGCATTAAGACTGGAAACAGGGGTAAACAGCTAGCCTGGCTGCATGCAACAGTATCCTTTAAATCTAACCACTTCTCTCTGTTAGGTTTTTGTACAAGAAGTAACATGTTTATCCGTGATCATTATGCTGCGTTCACACTACGTGTGACGACATAACCACGTTATTGAGCACTTAAGCAGCACTTCAGTGGCGACTCTGCAATAATGTAGCTGGTCACATTGTTGTGTTGTCGCTCGTAGTGTGAACGCAGCATTACAAGTGCTGGTGGGAAGATTTTGTTACGTTTGACAGAACCAGGCTAGCTGTTTGCTCATTTCCAGTCTTAATGCTAAGCTAAGCTAACAGTTATAGCTTCATATTCAACATACAGACATAAGACTGGAATTGATCTTCTCATCTAACTCTTGACGAGAAAGCAAATAAGCAAAGTTTTCAAACTGTCTATCCTATTAATGACCCGAGGATTGAACACAAATCCCCCCCGAATATGATTTTTTAAATGTGCAAAAAATTAAGTTAAACTAAAATAAAACTGCGTTTTTTTCCCACTAAAATGATACTACAGGAAATGTTAAGAATCACATCACATAACGAGAAGAAACATAAAAAAACAAACAGTTAAATGAATCAATATGATGTAGGGAAAATTAAAAAATAACATTTGCATTGGGGGAATTTGGACTCCTGAGCTCAGTTACAGTGAAGCTCACAGTAGTTTCAGTTTGATGTTATCCTCTTTTAACAAACAGACTGACCTCCTAGAAATGTTTGAAACATTCAAAATATTTTTCTCCACACGCGGCCTTTAAATCTCCAGCGAATAGGACTTCTTTGTCATCAAAGACCTTCAGAAAGTTGAGCTCATTTTGAGTAAAAGCTACTTCATTTCAGGGTTTTCCTTTTAGAAAACAAGTCAGATTTTAGCACTTTAACTTGTCTTCAATGTGCAGTATTTTACACTGAAGACTGAAAGCTCAACAGACAACATGTCTCAGGTTCACAGAATCTGTACATATATATATATATATCAATATATATCAGAGCAACCTGGACCTTTAATTTAGTGCTGTAGTAAGAAAGGTGACATTTGCTCTGTTCTCAGCTACTCTTTGTCAGCTGTAGCAACCATGTCTGTAGCTCTGTGAAGTCTGAGAGGTCAGGAAGTCACTGTGACCTTTTCTCAAAGCTCTTTTTCAAAGCCTCAAAAGACTGAATCCTTTCCGCAGTGGATCAATGCAGAATCTTAATCTCAAAACCACCTCTGTGTGTAAAAATAACCTTTGAGGGTCTTTACACTCACTGAGGATTTCAGTTATTGGACAGTAAAGGTCGACATGTGGCTCGAATTCTTACATCTTTCACAGAGCTGTTTGATTTCGTCATGGAATCAGAACTTGACAGCCGAACAAGTAGATGACATGATAAGTGTTTCTGGTGATGCCGGTCGGGTCCCGTGTCGGGTGACATCCATGTTTGGAATGTGCAGTTTAGGCAAACAGAGTGACGCTGTTGGAATATTGTACAAAATATCTTCTCCAAAAAAGACCACTTTACTTGCACTACAAAATATATCTATAAAATAATAATATTAAGAAGAATCAGAACATTAATAATAATAATAATCATGTAATTCTAAAAAATAGAAATCAGATAGAAATGTGTCGGCTGCTTGCTCAGCCAGTGGAGACGTCAACAACAACAGGAGGAGTTTTGGAGAACGAACGCTCTGATTACGGCTGAAACACTCAGATTATTCTCCCGGTCTGTCCCACTGGATACAACAGACGGACAGAAGGAATGGAAATCAAACAGTGAGCAAATTACACCTTTCTAAAGATTGTCATTTGCCTTTTTTTTTTTAAATTTTTGTACAGTTTTTCTTGTGGTGCTGTTCTGCAGCTGTCTGGCTTTGACGTAAACTGACCTGGGCTCAGAAACACTTGTAGAAAACATTAAGAACGTCTTTTCTGAGGCTGACGGAGAACTTTGACACTTAGGAACCAATGAGATAAAAGTCCCACATGCCCATCTTCTAACCGACTACTTGATTATCACTTCAAATACTCTAAAATCAGTGAAGCTGCGTTTGCTACAGCCTGACCAAGAATTCAACTCGGGCACTTTTATTTTGTTTCCTTTTGGGACCCTCTCAGTCGTTCAGCTGTGTTTGGTAAAATGATTCATCCCTAGATGTTGTTTCAAAGAAGCAGTTTGTCCCGGTGGAAGTTTTTCGCTGACAGTATCAAGAATGAAACTCCGAGGAGGAGGAGGAGGAGGAGGAGGAGGAGGAGGAGGAGGAGAGGGGTGAACTGCAATAAAAAGCCTCTTCACCATTTAAAGAAAATCTTAAACTGCTCTGATGTTTCATGCCAGGGAAACTAAACGGAATAAAACTACTTTTTCCCCACTGATTAAACCTCATTAGAACAAGTGTGAGCAAAACAACCGGACAAAAACAGCTCTTAGATTCATTTTAGGCTCCGAGCTGCAGCATATGAAACACAGTCCAATGATCATAACGTCTCCTGACTATCGGGTTAAGTTGTGTTTAACGTTAAACTGTGGCTTGATGTCATTCTTCAAGTGCAGATAACAGACCCACATTTAACCATTTCAAACCCATTGTACACTTTGACTTAGAGACTGTATGGCTGTTGATCTGATGGTCAGATTTCCTTCATTTCTTACAAACACATTTTGGAGGTTTCAAGGTTTTCAGCATGGCAGTCAGCCATTTCTGAAGGAGGTAAAATGAAAGTCTGCTTGGTTGAGACTGAATCTGAGTCAGGATGTTGGGACTGAAATTTTTCTTGAAATCCAGTGAGTTAAAATAGAAACCCGCTGGATCGTGCTTTGATCCGAGGGAGCAGCGTCACATCACCTGCTCTGACAGACAGACACAAACTGTTCTCAGCGTCTGCACGGCTGGCTGAGTTCTGGCAGATATTTGAGTCAGTGTTTCCGAACTCACCAAACATATTCACTGTTTGAGAAACTCTGTGACACGTTACTGCCTTTAAATGAGGAGTTGATTTAAAGAGAAATATCTGAGCAGATGTTACAGAGTGTTATTGTGCACGTGTCATCAGCCTCCATCTTTAACATTGATTATAAAATATCTGATAAAAGGACAAACATCATCAAAATGACCTGTTCTTATTGACTGTTTTTCTCTGCAGTATGTGACTCTGGTCCCTCAGACAGAGCTGCGTTTGGATCAGCCTTAAAAAATTCTTTCTGGGCTCCATTGAGCACATCTGGACAAATCTGGGTGTCCCAAAGGTGCCGGATCTCCTGACACTGAAAACCAGGCAGACTCAACCAAAACATTGGCAGTATCTGACAGCACAGTGAGGGCTGAGCAGGAGGACAGAAGGACGGGCCGCTGGTGTCATCAAAAGTGCCATGTTGGGAGATTAATAAAGGCAATCACACCACCTTATTTTAAATAAAACTATTCAATCTGCCGCTAAATATTAAGTTAAATAAAGTCACTAAAATTGGGGAGAAATTAGAGGAAAATTGATTGTACCTCAGCAGGTCTCCTCCTCTATTTCAAATGATGGATAAATTATATCTTTTAAACTCTTAGGGAAATAAATTAAATTCAATTGTAGTGGAAACACCACATGACCTCTAAGAGCGTTGCTTAAAGGTTGTTCTCCAACATGTCCGACTGTTTCAACACCATCCTCCCCTCCTTCTCTCCTCCGTCTCCTCTAGTTGGGTCATTTTTTTTTTTGCATATTTCTCTTGTGTCACTCAGTGATCAGTACACTTTAAACAGAGCTTCCCGTTTTGTGAAAAAGAACAAAAAACTTTTACACTTCTACATCTAATCATAAATTAAATAATTTACATTTTCAACATTTCAAACTCGTCTGAACTCGACGTGGTGGCTCTGACATTGCACACGAATGTAAATCAGTGAAAGTTCGGATGGAGGGTTTGTGTTAATCGATGTGTGACCACACCTCCTGAATGAATGGCTTGCACGTGTCCTCTGCTCTGTGGCCCGACAGCGCTCGTCATCCAGTGCGTATGACACAGATTTTACCGTCTGACCGTCGCTGCGGGCCGCCGACACAAACCACCGAAACACCAGTGAATGCTTTGATTATCAACTGCATTGCAAAAAAAACACATCACACCTCTTTCTCTGCTCTCGTCTGACACCAGCAGTGCAAGTCTGAGGGGGTCCCTCCTGGGAAACATGCATACACACACAGAGAGCCTCCCCCCCCCCACCTTCAAATCACAGATGACTGTTGCTTCGCTCAGTGTGCAAAAAAAAGGAGCAAATCACGGTGACACGACGGTCGAACTGAGTAGAAACCACAGTAGAAGCACAGCACACAGAGCAATGCCTCGGGAGGATTTAAGTCACGTTTGTCTTTTTGTTCATTTTCAAACCTCGTCTGTACGAACAGGTGTCGAGTGAGCAATTCAGCTTTTTGAGCAACTGCACCAAGAGACAAAACTCAGTGGTGGTAACAGAAACTAGAGCTGCTCCTTACCAACGTCACAACTCCTTAAAGCAATAGTCTGACATTTTGTTTTTTGCAGATTTAGATGAGATGATTAATATTACTCTCATGTCTGTACCTGCAGCTGGTTAGCTTAGCTTAGCACAAAGACTGAAAACAGGGAAACAGTTAGCATGGCTCTGTCTGTAGCTAACAAATACCGCCTACCAGCACCTTTAAAGCTCACTAACTAATACGTTATATCTCATTTAAATAATCCATAGAAACGTGTATAAACAGCATGGTGTAGCTTTATCCAGTGTTATGTGCTGAACTATCTCTTCCAGTGTTCGGTGTGTCTGGACCTATTAAACATCGCAGCTCCAGTTGCATTGCACGTGTCATACCCCAGAGCTCCGATGGAGTCAGGGAGTGTGTCACAGCCTTCACTGAACACCAGGAAGCCACTCCTCATGGTTAAAAAAAGTCCTTCAAATAACCACGGTTCAAAACATGAGATAAAACGTGTTAATAAGTGAGCTTTGGAGGTGTTGGTAGGTCGATTTATTAACCTTTGAACAGAGGCAGGCTAGCTGTTTCCCTCAGTTTCCAGTCTTTGTGCTAAGCTAAGCTAACCAGCTGCTGTTTCCAGCTTGACATTTAACAGACAAACAAGAAAGTGGTATTGATCTCTTGTCTAACTCTTGGTGAGAAAATGTAATGAGAATATTTTCACAAATGTCAAACTATTCCTTTAATAAAGAGGCTGCAGCAGCAACCAGGTCTCCAATAAATATAATCTTCAGCTCTGAGAACAAAAACTACCTTCATAAAGTGTAATATCAACATGGCTGAAACCAAAACCTGACAGGATGACGGGTTTAATTTCCTCTTTAAAGTTATCTGCAGTAATATAGTGCCGTCTCTTTTTCTTTCCTTCTGGATTAAACTAACATTTATTATAAAATAAACAGTTAATCAGAGTTATAAACTGGACTATTTTGCTCCCTTGAGCGGTTTAAGTGTGTACTTGTTGGCCTGATGAGGAGCACCACAGAGACTCCGCTAACACTTCCCTCCCTGCGTCCTCCAGAGGGTGAAAATACGGGAAGGGATCGAAAGGAATCGAGGTCGAAAGAATTCACAGTTAGAAAGTCACGAAACACAACATGAATCAAGCCCTATGAAGCAAAAACAAAGAAACCAACCAACCGGTCTGAGAGAGGCGGGACGTGTGAGCGTGTTCACCGAGTCCTCCTGTAGGTCTTTGAGTTGTTTTTGCTTTGTTGTGGTCGAGTTGCAGTCGAGGTCGGTTGGTCGGTCGGGTTTTCACGGGGCACTGCGGCTAGCTAACGCCCGGCTTAGTTGAGGTTTTAGGTCTATGGCAGAAGGTCCGGTTTTTGTATAGCAGCAGCAACATGAAAGTTCTTCGTTATAATCATACTAATAATAATAATAATAACAACAATAATAACAATAGTAATGGCCATCTCAGAGTTTAACAGATAAACACAGTAAGACAGAGCAGTCCTCCTCTTCCTCTGAAGCCTGGACCGGACCAGGGAGGGGAGGAGAAAGAGGAGGATGTTTAGGTCCACAAAGAAGAGGTGAAGCGTAGGTCCAATGAAGAGAAGAAGAAGAGGGGGAGGGGAGGGGAGATAAACAGAACAATGCTGAGGTTTTGTTGGCGTTACATCTACATTTGTAAAAAGTAGAAGCGGGAGGTAAAATTGCCACCAGTCATCAACATTTAACCCCCCTCTCATTCAAGGAAACCCCTCCCCTCCACACACACACACACACACACACACACCCTCCCTCCCCTTTAAGGAGAAAATCCCCTCTCGCAGAAACACACTCCTGTCAACTCTGATTCTTCTCAAGTTTTCAAGATGATGTGATTATATACAGCAGCACACGAATGAACCCGCACAGATGAAAGAAAAAGTTTAAAGATTTCAGTGTCTGAAAAGTTTACAACATCAGTTCTCGAAATGCTTCCGACATTACAGGTCTGTTGCGCAATATAGTTTGATTCTCCCCCCAAAATATATAAACCTTGAAGACATCAGGTGGTAAAGTAGAAGTAAACTGGCTTCTGGTGGGAATGTTACCATTCACTTGCAGTGTGTGCATGTGTGTGTGCGTGTGTGTGTGTGTGTGTGTGTGTGTATATGTGTCTGTGTGTGTGAGGAACTGAAAATGGAGTTGGCAGGTCTGATCTGAGGTATTTCCTGGTGGTCAACATGGCGTCTTGGATGCATAAGTAGCAAGTTGCTCCCTGGGTAAAAGGGGTGAGGAGGATGGGGGGTTCAGGGTGAGGGAAAAGTGCTATAGGACACAGAGAGCTTATATACAAGCGAGCACAAAAAAAGTTTCTCTCCTTTTTTTTTTTTTTTTTTAAACCAAACAATTCCTTTTTTTTTTTCTCGTTTCTTTTCCAGTTTCCGTCCTGTCGATCCTCTGGACTCAAAGTCTTTTCCGTATTTAGTGCTATCTGTTAAGATAAGTCAAGCCGCTTCTTTCTTTCAGTCACTTGGGAAGAGTTAAAAAAAAAAGAAGAAAAAAAAGAAAGTTCACTGGACTCCCAAAAAAAGCACAAATTAAATCTTCAGTCAAATCAAAAACACTTGTCGTTTAACAAACAGCTTCAGTAGTACCAAATCAGGGAGTCATTAACTTTGAAACTGTTCTGATCATAAGACGGCGTTGGCCGGGGCACCCGTCAATCAAAACTCCTCGTGTTGGAGCTCCACAGGGAAACTCAAAATTTTACTTCTCCACCCACGAGGATGCAAAGTCTCTTTATCTGAAACCACAGCAGCAGAACAGTCTAGCAGTCTCCTTTACTCTTCTTCCAAGCAATGCTCCTCTTTTCTCCTCCTCCTTTCTTCCTCTCCTCCACACTCCTTCGCTCAGAGTGTAGTCGCTGATTGTGAGGTGCTTCCAGAGAGGAGAGGAAAAGATTCCTCCAGAGTCCTAACGCTCCTTTTTTCTCTATGTTATTTCCCTCCTCAGGCAGAATCGATGGATTGAGGTTGTGGGGGATTGTTTTGGGGATGGTGGGGTGGGATTCCTCTCCCTCCCTCCCTCTGTCCCAGTTTCCCACTTTCTCCTCCAAAAAATGAAAAGTGGCCACAGTTACCGAAGAGAAGGCAGATTTGAGGAGGGTAGAGCAAAAACAAGAGGAGGTCGGGTGTTCAGCGTCGATAAGGAGAGACGGGGGGGGGGGGACGCAGACGGACACAAACGAACATAATGGAAAGTGTGTGTGTATATGTGTGTATATGTGTGTGTGTGTGTGTGTGTGTGTGAGTGTGTGTTCTCCCACGTTTCCCCCAAATCAGTTCTGCTGCAGGATGAGGTTCTCCAACTCGTCTGCCGAGCGAAGCAGGAAGGCGGCCGACTCCCGGTAGCCGGCGATCAGCTGACGCACGGCCGTGATCTCTGGCTGGCTGAGCTGGGTCGACGCCCCGCCCCCTCCTCCACCCCCGCTGCCCCGCCCGCCCAGGCTGTTGTTGGTGGTGGCAGAGGAGGAGGAGTTACTGATGTTGGCAGAGGAGATAGATTTCATGCTGAGGTCTGTGGGGCCTGAAGGAGGGCAGAGAGGAGGGGGAAAGAGGTCAGAGAGAGGGAGTGATGAAGACAAGGATGGAGGGAAGGAGGTGGAGGGGAAAGGATGCGTCAATAAATAGTGAATGGAAGATAAGAAGAGGAGTAACAGGGAGAGGAGGTGAGGAAGAGAAACATCAGTCAGGTAAAATGACTTCAGACTGCAGGAGTATCAAGTCTTTCATCACCTGTGGCTCCATTAAACTGTGTCCAGCTCCAAAGTAATGGGAGCAATGGACCCTGTAAGCTTCATCTGGCAGCCATAGCACGAGCTAAACACTTAAACTGGATTTATAGTTGTGTGTTAAGAGTCTACTGCATAGCTTTGGAGCTTATGAGCGTAGCTGCCAGAGCGGTGCCAAAGGTGACAAGCTCATTCACAGAAATGCAACTACATGTCAGGGTGCTGGCGGCTACGGAGACACCACATGGAGACCACATGAGCTGCTGTTGTGTGTTTTTCTCTGACAAGTTTCTGATGCCACTAAAGATTGTTGAGAATGAAAGACACTAAGACCTCAAACTGATCAGTATCATGGGTTGTTGAGGTCCTGGGCCTTTTTTAAGTGATCTATAGAGGGAATCGCCTTGTTGTTTACAAATACTTCCGGGTAGAAAACCAGCAGAGTTCAGCTATATATATATACATATATATATATATATATATATATATATATAT
>NC_065521.1:43230623-43300111 GCF_006386435.1 Epinephelus moara | reverse complement strand
GCTAACAGTTAGCCCAGCTAATCTACGATAACCATGTTATTAATTACAAAACATGCACACAGAAATAGTAACGTTTGTTCAATCATTGTGTTTATAGACTTTACAAACATCAGATTAGTCTAAACGGTGATATAGTGACGTGAAAAATGTGAGATAGATATATCTATATAAGTATATATATATATATATATATCTCACAAAGTGAATGGTGCAGATGCATTCACCGCGTGTCCATAATCTGGGCACAGTAAGACACAAAGAACAAAGAGGTTGCATTTAATCCCTTAATTAATCAGGTGTGTTTTGAGGCATTAACACGGTTCAACCAATCAGAGTATTGTCTCTTATTCGCTTTAGAAGCCACGCACTTGCCTGGATTTGGCAAATAGGAGAAGTGAGTGGTTTTCTGCTGAGTGAGAGCAAAAATCTTACGGCAGTAAAGAACTGTGGGAAATTTAAGCAGCAAAACTAAAACTGTAGCTGTGAACTTGTCGGAGACGATGAAGTTACGCTGCTCCTTGGGTGTAAATACACACAGCATCTCTCCTAATGGGGAGTCAAACAGCAGCTCTGCAGCTCTGCTCTGTTTACATTTTACAGAATGCCATTAATAATATCCTCATTAATGATGTTATTGTTTCACCCACCCAACCCATCTGTGCTTCTGTGTGTGTGTAACACACATTGTGAACTCTCCTTTGTAGGAACATCTTACTATCTGAATAATGCACCTTTTAAACAGCAGGAAAATGCTGCAGCATTCTGACTTTAGACCAGGTTTTTGTTCGTCAATGACTGATGAAGGTGTGACGAAAGAAACATTGTTTGCTTAATAAAGTTTTTTGCAAGTAATAGAAAATAGTTTGCATTTCTTCAACTATGGACTAGTTCCTCCTATTCACCTGTCTACAAGTTTTTGGAGGTGTGAAGGTGAGCCTTCACATTCAAGTGTTGGTCACTTTCTGCTGCTTCAAAACAGCAACACACCATCAAAGCGCCTGACCTCTTTTTAAGACCTACACACCAATGGGTGCACAGATGGGCACAAGAACATTTGTTACTTACACAACGTGGGCTCTGGCTGTGAAAATGACAACCTTGTCGATCTGAAACTAGCAATGACAACTCCACAATTATCTTCTTATCAAAAGTTTGTCCTCAAACAGTCACAGACACTCAAGCCACCAGAGATGGACCTCAGTTAAAGTTTTCAGAGTCTGATAAGCCCGTAACAATAGCAGTTTAGCTAAATGACTTTGAACTCTACATTTAAGTGACATTAGTATCACGTCTGTGTGTTAGCTGTTTCACACTGCCATCTGCTGCTGCCTCCTTTCACTGCTCTCTCTTCTTCTGCTGCTCCTCACTCATCACCTCCTCATTCATCCCCAAATTACCCACTCATGTTGTTTCTTTTCATCTCCTCCCCTCCTCCCTCCTGACCGCCTGCTTCCTCTGTTATTCACTCTTCCCTCTAACTACCGTGTCCTGTCCATCTCTATAAAGACCCTCTTCCTCTGTCCCCCTCTACCATTCTCTCACCGTTGCTCTGAGCAGCAGCGCCGGTTGTCAGGGAAACGGGGTGTTGCATGGCAGCGCCCAGGCCCGGGTATCCACGGTAACCGTAGCTGAGGCCGGCTCCGTTGATGTAGAGCTGGGTGTCCTGGGAGGAGAAGGCTGATGCGGCCAGGGAGTAGGCGGAGTGAGCGAGGGACGCTGGCTCCCTCAGACCCCCTCCACCGCTGGACGGCTTGTCCAGAGAGATCTGCTCATCCTGGAACAGGAAACAGGACGTTTCTTTTCAAAATAATGTACAGCAAGCTGGATGGACCAAAAATGTAACTGGTCTCAAGAACCCAGAGGAAGATTATCATACCGTCAGTCAAACGTTTTCTTTTACAAGTCAAAAGTCTCACTGAGATTAAAATCTTTTTCCAAGGCAAACCTATGGATCAAGAATTACAATAACACTTATAATATATGAACATGTTTGAAGTTTTCCACCACCTTTTTCACAACTTTTAAAATTCCCTGTTAACAGAATCTATGTTATTTAGCTCTGTCTGTGGTACCAACACGATAATGGCCCCATAACACCAAGCTGTTGGTTGACCGGTGGCCAATATCGGGCCTACAGTGAATTTTGTCGCCCCCGATTTTACACCGGCATCACTGGGTTATCCCAACAGGCACTAGTAAGCCCTAAACTGCTTTTTTTCGGCTGTTTCAGCGTGTCAAATCTGTGTCAGTGAATGCAATCACTCCGATTGTCAGTTCAGCTCAGCGTACGAGAACAGAAACAGAGGTGAGGAAAGCAACCAAACAGCTAAAGTCAACAGGGTGTGAGTTCAAAACAAACTTGTTAAATTAGGTAAGATGGTGTTTTTAGCTAGTGAGCTCTTTGGCAGAAACTAAACAGTATTTGTTATTGTTCTTCACTCAAAGGTAAGTCTACTTTATTCTTTCAACATCGGGTCTTTTATTTCAACCGAGAAACTGCTGTTTCATGTCACGATGCCAGTCAGCTCGGTGGAGTGGGCGGACTCAAAGGTCTGGACCCAGACGAGATATTTCTTTTACGGTGATTCTAAATAAACAGCTCTGTCCTGAATAGACCAGACAGAAGACATTCTGCTTTTATGTACATTAATCAGTCAAATACAAAACAAGTAATTCTTTTTCCCTTTCAAGTTTGAATTCAAACACACATACAAATAAACACTTACGTAATGGGCGTCGAGGCGCATCCTCTTTGCAGCGTTGCGTGATTCGCTCTCGCAGGCGGCAGCCAGGATGTTTTCAGCCATGGCTGAGGTGAGGTGAGGTGGAGTAGGACGGGTCTGCAGGAAAAACAACGGTGAATTATAGAGACAGGTTCAGCAGCCATGACTGAATATACAGAAGGACACCGACAGTGCTGCTTATGTTGTAGTTATATGCTGATTATATTAGACTGAAACAAGTGTGATTATTTATTGAACAGTGTACGACACGTTAACGACCACACCAAAACCCTCGGCTGGAACTGACTCGATTTTACTAGTGACACATATTCAAAGTGTGTTTGTGTATGAGAGGAAAAATACAAAAGAAAAGAACTTTTAAGAAACATCATGTAAATGGCATCCTTTGTGAACCAGAAAGGGCATTTACATTTGACAGAGTTTCCAGTTTTAATATTCAATGGTAAAAAAAGTTAAATTAAAATAACTTTTAAAAAAAGAAGCTTTTAATTAATGCAAGCACATCATTATTTATTTTAATTTTTTTCAGCATGTCTTATCAGTTTAATGTTACTGTTCTTTTTTTTTTTTTTTTAGCTTTTTATATTACTTTTTATTACTTTTTTAAAATTTACTTTTTTACTCTATATTAATTTATTCTCCAGTTTGCTGCAATTTTCTGATTTTGATTTATTGCAGTCCTGACTTTTTGTTTTCTATTAAACCATGTAAAACACTTTGTAACTTTGTTTTGAAAAGGGCTGTTTGAATTAAGTCTATTAAAATTATAATAATTATTATTGTCATCATTATTATTATTATCAACCATACAAAGTTCTCTGTCTTCTGAAATAATAATTCCTATGTGATGTTTGCAGGTAATAAAAGAGCCAATGAGAATTGTGTTTGCCTATTTTATACCTCTGCAGCTGTGTGCCTTTGTGTTTTGTGTGCGCACCTCATGTGAGCACCAGACATATATATTACTGCAGCAGATGGTCCATAGCGTGTAATTTCACACATGCATTTTAAGACCAGAAGTGTTCAGAAGCTGCACCTCCCAACTTTGATGTCCAATCAAACAGCTGCTGTCTGCAGTGCCTGGTGCATTGTTACATTATGTCAGTAAGCTTTTTCACAGAAGTATAAATTAGGCATAATGTTTATGAGCAGATTGGACTGACAGACAGTTAGTACTGGTACATTGCTTTGATATCAAATGTATAAAAGCTATAAAATCCCAACAGGCATCCTTCACTATGATTATAGAAACTGATGCCAATTGGATCTGTAGGCAGACTGCACCTCCCTGATGCCTCCAGTACTGAGTAGTGTAACATTGTGCTTCACCTCTGGGGGGCAGCAGAGACATTTCAATGACTGGCTCATCTTTACAATCAGTGTGAAGCAGCCTGTTGCCTCTCAGACTCCACACAATGTTACTGATGGGTCAACATCACTAATTTTCCCATCATGCACCTCTCCTGCATCAGTACAGTAACATATGTGATAGCGCTGCAGCTGATTCTGCACACTAAACTAAGACAGCCAATTTATTAAATATGCAGTCAAAGGTGCAATACACTGGGTACCTTAAAGTATAAATATAATTTTAACTCTGGTTTTCCATTCACACAAATCCATTCTCACTTTCAACATTTCATCCTGGTGCAACTCACTAACCACCAAACACAAAACTCCCCTGCATAACTAATCAGGCCAGCAAAATAAGCAGCTCACCCCAAACTCCTCCATCTGAACTGTATGACCCCTCAGTGATCAGGGTGGCTTTCCTGATCCTTCTCAGCCCCTCCACCACTCCCTCCACTTACTGCCATCAGGCAGATGCTACAAACTCCCACTGGCCCAGAACAACATCTACAAGGGGTCCTTAATTTCCTCTGCAACAACCACCCTGAACAATCCAAAACAGACACTGCACTTTAACCTGCGTTTATCAGCTGCTGTTTAACAGTCCTTTTCCATAATATTTGTTTTAAATGTGTTTTGAATGTGAATCATGTGTACTGCTGAGCCTTGTCGAAGAATTTCTGTCATTCAGACAATAAAATGTATCTATCTATCTGCAAAGACCTGAATTCAAAATGTTACTTAAAGTATTCATCATGCAGCTCGGCTGATTCAAAAGTGTTTTTTATCACTAAGGAAATATACCATAGGAGTATTTTAAAGGGGAACACCACCTAAATTAAGATTTCCAATGTGTTATTTCCATGGCCTCGGAAAGTTCGAACAATATTGTGAACATGAAGTACTCGATCTATCCAGAAACCAGAGAAGTCAGTCTCAAACGTGATGTCATAGGGGAGCTGCTCCATAGACAATCAACGTGAGCCTGATTTTGTGGACCCACAGAAAGTTTGTTTTATTTTTTTTTCTAATACCAAAATGAGCTTTATTCTATAGTAGTGCTCTCAGTACTGAAACCGAAAATGTACCCATTTACTCCGAACATTTCCCTGGGTGCTGTCAGTGTCATCTAGAAAAATTTTCAGCTTTCATTGTCTATGGAGCAGCTCCAGACTTTAGAGTTTTAGCACTCTAGTTTTTGGATTTGGGACAAAGTTGTTCACTTTAACAAATATTTTCGAATTGCCTTAGGCCATAGGAATAACACATGAAATTTAAAATTGGGTGTAGTTCCCCTTTAATGTCGACGTTCGTCAATGTGGATCTAATTGTAGATATTGTATACTACTGGGTCGCTTAGAATTAAAGTACTCCATCATATCATATCAGCTTATCCTATGTTTTTGTATGTAAAAACTAAAGCTGTCAGATAAAGGTAGTTGAGAAAAAAGTACAATATTTCCCTGTGAATGGAGCAGACAGATGCAAAAATGGAAATACTCAAGTCCAGTTTTGACGTACTAAAATTTTACTTAAGTACAGTATTTCAATACATGTACTTAGTTACTTTCCACCGCTGAACTATTTTAAGACAAATGTGATACCTCGAGGCTCGACCTCAGTCACTGGTTCAGTATAAAATTTAAGTTCTCCAAGAAGACGTGGAGGCAGTGACAACATCTGACCTCTTCATGAATTATTCTGGATGATTTAGATCCTCAGCACCTCAGTGAAGAACGATCTGACAGCATGAGGGTTCTTTGTCTAAGACATTATTATTTTTTAATCACTTGCAAAGATCACATTGATTAATTATCTGTCACTGCACACACCCTGCTGGTTCCTGCTGATGTCGTGTTATCAAGTGTGAGACACATTAACAGCACACATCTGTCACTTAAAGTCAGTTTGTCACTTGATGTGTCTTGACATTCTGCACCGTGTCACATCTGTAAACTGAAATAAACTGACTGGAGCGTGCTGTTTCTATAGTTACAGCTCATTTACAGGCACATTTTGTCTTCTTTTCACAAAGATGGTAATTGTTGCTGGTCTCCTGGTGAAGGCTGCAGCCTTTTATTAAACAAGACAAATACATTGCATTATATATATGTAACAAATATCAAATTATTGTTACTTTTAGAGGTTAAAATAACTGTAGAGCACTCAGGGAGCAAACACCAAGGTAAGACATGTTATTTTAATAAAATTAAGAGTCTTTCATGCTGCATCTGAATAAAATGAAGAAAAACAATCATGATGATTTTTGGAGAGTAATCATGATCCTCTGAATATTAGGACTTTGGACACAAATGATATGTGACCAATTAATAAAAAATAACTACTGCCTTGCAGTTGTATGCCTCTGCCAACATGCCAAGTTGCAGTTTACATCCATGACAGTGAAAACGTGGATGCTTCACACACAGAAGATCTATACAGTCAACACAGTTTCAAGATTAAGGTCACCAATTCAGTATCTGACCAAATGTCTCCCCTTCTGTTCCTGAGATATGACGTTAAAACATGATGATGTCACAGTGAAGCTGACCTTTGCCCTTTTGGATATAAAATAGCATCGTGACATCGTTCTATCCTATTAGACATCTGTTCAAAATTTTGTCAAAATTAGCACATGGATTCCAGAATTATGGCCAAAAACATGTTTTGTGAGGTCACAGTAACCTTGACCTTTGACTACCAAATTCTAATCACTTCATCTTTGAGTCCAGGTAGACGTTTGCACCAAATTTGAGGAAATTCCCTTAAGGCCTTCCTGAGATATCACGAAATCAAAGAAAAGAGGTGGAGACTGATAAAGGTCACAGTGACTTTTGACCACCAAAGTCTAATCACTTCATCCTTGAGTCCAAGTGGATGTCTGCATCAGATTTGAAGAAACTCCATCAAGGTTTTACTGAGATATCAGGTCACAGTGATCTTGACCTCTGACTAAAATCTAATCAGTTTATCCTTGAGTCCAATCAGACGTTTGTGCCAAAATTGAGGACATTTCCTAAAGGCCTTCACGATGAGAGAGACATAAGGACACAGTGATCTTGACCTTTATTTTCATATGTAAAAAGTAACCAAAGCTGTCAGATAAAGTTAATCCTTGAGTCCAAGTAGATGTTTGTGCCAAATTCGAAGAAATGCCCTCCCAGTGTTTCTGAGATATCGCCTTCACATTAATGAGACAAGGTCACAGCGGCCTTGACCTTTGTTTTGATCTTGACCTTGATCTTTAACCACCGAAGTCTTATCAGTTTATCGTTGAGTCCAACCAGACGTTTGTGTCAAAGTTGAAGAAAATTCTCTCAAGGCCTTCTTGAGATATCACATCCACAAGAGTGGGATGGACCAATGTACGTACATATATACAGACAACCTAAGGGCGTGAATGAGATATCGCATTCACAATATAATAATGCCTCAAACCACGGCTTTCGCCCGACGTGGAAGAATAAAAACTGAAGCTGGAGATAAATTTCAAATAGTTTTGGCAACTACTTTGAGAATGCAAAAATCTTTTATAATGTAAATATCTTATATATAATTTCATTCTAGAATTTTATAATAAAAATCTTTTTATAATGTAAACATACACAAGAGCAAATGTGTTTTTGAGAGAATAATTGGTTTTATACACTGGTGAATGTTAGCCTTATAGGACAGCACACATAAACATACCACACTTATTTCTAAACAATCCAGAGACAGCATGTTCGTGTGTCGACCTGGTTTGACAGAAAAGTCTGGAACAAAACAATTTTCTGTCTCTTAAATTCACCTTAATTCCTCCAATCTGTTTATTCCCTCTTGTTCTGTATCTGCATTTGCTTCTGTGTGAAGTGTTTTGCCCGGATCTGAAAATTCTCAAGGCACTTAAGCACATATACTAACTGAAAGCTTTTGTTCACTCTTGTGCACACACAGTACAGAGATACTGTACATGCTGTACAGAATAAAAACCACCAGGAAACAACAGAAGATGTCCTCTAGCTGCCTGGTTCCCGCAGGACTGACTGACAAAAGAAGCAAGGCCAGTGCTGCATTATGGGCTCTGCTCTGAACATGTTGCTGATCAACCACACTCCACTTATATAAACTGTACAATAAAAAGAGAACATCAGAACATAACTGGATGTTCAAGATCGTTGGCTGAACCACAGATGACTCACACTACCTCAACAAGCTACACTATTCATTCATTTATTTATTTATTTGCAAACCCATTTTTTCCCATTGATTTTATTGGTCACATAACTTGTTCTACACATGTAAATAACAACTGAAAACTCAGAACTAAAATTTGAGTCTGAGGAGGAAAAAGCTGGCGAGAGATTCTGATTTAGTCACATTACCTTGAAGAACACGTTTAATATGTGTCATATCTACACTTAGGATGCAGATGAGGCTGACGCAGTTAATGCCACTGCTGAAATATCTGCAGAGTGAAAAGGGAATTATATGTCTGTCGGTCTAAAAGCTTTCTGAGAGCAGGTATCATGTCTGCAGCACAGAGCTGATCACACTGTGACTCGTCTGTGCAGCTCCGACTGAATTAAAACAACTGTCTAATGCTGCATTTAAGTCATGTTGGAACAAGCATGAAAAGGATAAAAACCAACTGCATTTTGGAAAAGATTAAATTCTCATGGAGAGGGTTTGAAAACAAATTCTACCACATCTGCCTAACTAGCCTAGTTTAAAAAAAACATGGTCAATCACATCCTTATATCTTCCCAGTCTCCCCTTTTTTTATTTTTATCTTATTCTTTATTGTTTTATATACACTAAAAAAACAATAGCTAGAACGATACATTTTATCTGTAAAAACTATATTTTGCAAACGTGTTTGCTCTACTTGTGCCTTTTTCTATACATGCACGACAACTCACCCTTTAGAGTATTTTTGATTTTTGACTTGTTGAATATTTTCTGTATTTTTGTATCAGAAATTCAGTTTTCACTTTTATACTACTGCTGCTGTTTGTTTAACTTTAAAAACCCCAATAAAAAGAGCTGAACAACAAAAGGATAATATGTCACTGCTGCAAATTAGAAATATTCACGTTAGATTTTTAGTAACTACAGCCATCTGATACAAATACTTATACTACTACCGCTGTTACTACTATTATTATATTGTTACTGTAGTCCTTTTAATGTGTTACTTTCAAGATATAGGGTGCAGGATCTTATTAATAAAAATAAAATAACCTGGTATAGAAGTAATCCCTCCCAGTCATCACTTATGACCCCTGAAAAATGTGTGGTGGTGCATTTTTCTGCAGAGACTCTGCTCTCTGCCTGTTTCTTCTAATTTTCTTCTTACTGACTGTGTTCTGGGTGTTTACGGGTGTGTACCTCCACAACATGAGGTCGGGACTTCATAAAAAGGTAGCAAGCAGGTGCCAGACTGTAAGCAGCACGTATCCAAGAGACACAGGGCCAAAAAATGCTATTACAGTGAGGTGAAATGCCAAACGATAATGACTCTGAGGTTGGCTTTTACTTTCACTTTCACTGGCGAGCGTCTTTACAAACAGTAACCACAATCCTGCATAGCAAATATTGTGATTATTGATCTCTGGCTCCATTCTCTCTCCATTCTCTAGTTCCAGCATTTTGCTGCTTTTTTGTTTTGTATAATTCTAAACTGATTCTAGTTCAGTTTTGGACTGTTGGTTGGACAAAACAAAACAATACCTGGGAAATATAATGTGCATATTCTTCTATAATCTGACATTTAATGGAGAACTCATTAATAGAGAAAATAATCATCTGAATATCTGATAACAAAATAATTGTTAGTTGCAGCCCGACTTTGCTAACAGAAAATATGGAGTTGTCTATTAAGACAGCCAAGATGCCAGACGGAAATGTTGGCATTGTATGTTTCTGAAAAACCAAGAATATGTGATATTATTACTTCACATTCATATCATAGTAACGTTTATACCGAGATGTAGTATATGAGCTGACTTTTTCATCAGGAGGAGGAGGAGGAGGAGATGAAGGATGGCGTGGCAACTAGGTGAGATGCCTGTCAAGCTGCAGACCACTGTTTGAGACCACGTGTCAGTGACCTGTCGCTGTGTTTCCTGCCAGGATTGTGCCTCCAGAAGTATTTTAAGCCAAATCGTGATCTTTTCCTGACCATAACCAAGTAGTTTTTGTGCCTTAACCTAACCACATGTTAACTGTGGCGTTGTTGAAACGTAAAGAAACATAAAGTTTATAGAGGTATCATATGAAATGGAGTGGAATACAAATTATCATTATATGCTGATGATTTGTTATTGTATGTAACTGATCCCACTGCTTCTATTCCTGCTGTTTTAAATATTCTGGAGAATTTCAGTTCCTTCAGGTTGTAAATTAAATTTGGGGAAAAGTGAGTGTTTTCCCGTCAACAGTGCAGGCAGTTTTTTATTTTGATTTGATGCTTTTTTATTTGTTCTTGTTTTCATATGTATGTATATGTATATGCATATATGTAAATATTTTAAAAATGAAAATTGTATACACCTGAAGTATGGTATTCATTTTCAATAAAAATATTTGGGAAATATAATGTTTCAATGTATCGGCTACATAATCATATAAAAATGTAACATATCGGTTTGCAGCAATGTACGATGCCAGCATTTTTTCTGGCGGCTGGGTTGTTTAAGACATCTTGCTTACAAATACACAAATAAACAAACGGGTACAGTACCTCCATGCCGTTCTTCTTCATGCGTCGGCAGGATTTGAGGTAGGTGCGGATGCGCTTGCGGGCGCGTTCCTGGAACTCTGGGAACTGTCTGCTGCAGGACTCGATGATGGCCTGGATCTTCTCCTTGGGCTGTTTGGAGATGGGAACCATCCGATCCAAGTTCTCGTCCACAAACAGACGCACAAACATCTGCAGGAAGACAACGCAGCTGTTAGAGAACAGATATATACTCTGGGGCCCTGAGGGGGGAGTAATAAGTAAATCTTAAAATCAATCCTAAAATGAACGTGCAGTCATTAAATTTGGAGTAATGTGTTCTCTATTATTGATTATTGCTAGAAATTTTTTGCTGCATGTTGAGCAATTTGGAGTCTTTTAATTGATTTCTGATGCATTCTTGGTAAAAGACCACTGCAGTTGTCCAATCATGAGGAAATAAAAGTATGAATGATAGTTTAAGTGTCATTAAAACTCAAAATGACTGGATGATCTTGTTGGTGTTTCTCAAATTTGAGGTTTGTGAGAAACTGCCAAACTTTTAGACTTGTACTGTAAATGCAAAACTCATAACAAAGTATTTCTACACTGTGTTACTGCTACACACTTCATCCACCTCTGTGTCTGTATGTGCATTAAAGCGGCACTAATAGTTTTCTTGGTCACATACAGACAGAGGGAAACTGACCAAAACACATCTTTGACATACTAAAGCCTTCTAAATTAGGATGGTGGACAAATTTACACGTCTATAAAAACATTTCCACTCATTTGGAGTCGTGTTTCTGTCCTGCTGATTAATCTAAGTCCAGAATTCTCTCTCTTTATAGCTCTGGTTTTGCCTCCTCAGAAATATATCTGACTCTGTAGCTGCTTGATGTTTTGCTTTAATCACCATTTAGTTGCTACCTGTGTGTGTCTGCTGTTTGGTGCTGGGCAGGAAGTGTACAGAGGGTTTATCAGAGCTTGTTTGCTGAGAACAGCTGCCTGCTGCTGGAAACAGAGTTAATGATGAGTGGAGAGACTGAACCAAACAGTAAATGTGGTGAAAAACCAAAACAAGGAGCTCAGAGAGGCTAAAGGACTCCATAAGAGCTTGAGAGTTTCTGTGGGTTCATCAGCCTTTATAATTACAATTGCCCTCAGCAATTACACGTAGTAACTTGATCCACTGTTAATATAAAATAAAATATATACAGTCACCCTTTCTGTATGTCCTGTGTGTTCTTTCATGTGTATTTTGTGGGTTTTTGTGTTTTTCTGCCTGTGAGTGTGTGTGATTAATGACTGACGGGTTTTAATGGAGGACCAGACAGTCTGCTCTTCAATATCTTTTCTTTACGAATATAAGGAGACACCTTATTGATCCCAGCGGGGACATCATGTGAGATCCAACACACACTGTCTCTGACTTACATTGAAGGCTTTTAGTCTCTCGGGATCGACTCCCTCTGTGTCGTTGATCTTGTCGTTGTCGTCGTGGTCGTCATGGTCGTCGTCGTCATCGTCAGGGGCGACCTGGCTGCCATGACGCCCCGTGGTCAGGTCCTCAGCACCCAGGTCCATCTTCATGCTGTCGTAGCTGCCACCTGAACTGTACTGGGGAGACTGAACACACACATGATGATGATGAGTACTACATGAGCCCAGAATTAGGTCTCTTTATCTATGCATTGTCTCTTTTTTACCATTTATGAGCATCACTGTTTCATTGTTCTAGGTGACTTGTTCTTAATGAAACACTACTTAAGAGTTTCATTAGGATCTGACAGCTTATCAATGAAGCGGCCTTTAAACACAGACATTTAGGTCTTTGATTGAGTACGGAAGCCCTGAGAGACAAATGAGAAAAAAAAAATTCTAAATCTGATCTAAATTGTTTTCTCTTCTGTTTATATGACTTAAGAACAAGTGAAACAGGTTTTGCCAGGAGAATTGTTACATTAAAAAAATATCATCTGTGAAAACAGGTGAAAAGGTTTTGGCAAGTGAATTATTTTTGCTGTAATACTCTTTTTGCCCACAAGAGGCTGAAGTGCAAAACTACCTCATGTTCTAAACAGGACTAAAAGCATTCATGTTTTCTTCCAGGTGAGCTCGAAATAAAATACTGTAACATGCTAACACACAATATATGTGTCTTGTGTTTGAAGTACATTGAAAAATTAAACTCACTTGGAAGAAAACATGAATGCTTTTTGTCATATGTAGAGCATTAGGGAATGGTGCACTTCAGAGTATTGTGGCTGAAATGAGTATTACAAAGACAAACATAGAAAAATGATCCTAGCTTCTTCTACCTACTTCTTTTAACTTACCAGCTTAAGAGAGAAAACACTTTTAATCAGAAATAGAAAATGGAATACCACAATTTTTCTTCTCACTTGCCTGTCAGGGCTTCCGTACTTGAGACACTCAACAGACATCATGGAGGAAATATCAGCCTTTAAGAGTGTAAAAACTTAATTTGTGTTTGGAAAAGCACTGTACAACAATTACAGATTATTAATCAGTAACTACTGTGATTATCAATTCATCGTTTTGAGTCACTTTTTTAATATTTTCTGGTTCCAGCTTCTTTAATGTGACGATTTTCTGCTTTTCTCATCATGTTAGTTAGACTCTGGGAAAGTGGGGTGGTCATTTTCAACGTTTTTTAATGTTTCATAGAGTAAAACGCTTCAGTGAGAAGATAATCAACAGATAAATGAATAATAAAAATGAGTGACCAATTTAAGTTTAAACTGGTATTAAACTGGTTTGTTCTGGTTTTAAACTGAGTTACTGTGGCCTGGATGCTAATCAGCCACTGAGTGCAAATATTTAACATAATAATTTTTTAGCATGTTGCCTCGTAGCATTACCGTCCCGGATTTGAACCTTATTCAACAGGAGCTTTCTTGTTTGAAATGTACATGTCATTATGTCTGTGCTGGTTTACTTAGATTGTGCACAGACATGTCGGTTCGGTGAAATAGAGACTCAGTTGTCTGCAAGATTGAATGTGTCAGCCTGTTTATAGTGTACATGTTGGACTCCAGTCCTTGAATAAGGTTGATGATGTCAGATTAACAACACAAACAAACAATCACTTGTGTGTAAATGTGTGCACAGCATGTATGTCTGATGTGTGGTCTCACCTTGCCCCCATAGTCCCTGCTGTCTCGGTCCAATCGCAGCTCGGCGGTGTGTGTATGGGACTGAGAGTGTGTGTTGGGAGTGTGTGCATTATGTGTGTGCGGCAGTGGCAGAGGCAGGGCAGGGTGTGGAGCCAGGGGAGGTTTGGCAGCCAGTGGGTACTTCCTCCGGAGCTCCTCAGGCGCGTTGGGGTGCAGAGCGCCAAGCAGCGCCGCAGCCGCCGCCGACACAGTGACGGGCAGGTGTGAGGTGGACAGGGGCAGGCGCTGAGGGGGAGGGTCACTCAGGTTCATCGGCTGCTGGTCCTCGGACGATGAGGAGGAGGAAGTAGGCGTGCTGAAGTCCAGCGGTGCGGGGCCACCGTTGCCATTGACGACCTCTGTTTCCCTGACGATGGCACCGTCCGTTACAGCGGAGGAGGGAGGGGTCAGGGCAGGCAGGCCGTTCCCACTGCCGCTCTCTGATGATGAGTCCTCTGAAAGGAGACGGAGAGGGAGGGGTTAAATTTCACAGATTGACAAACACATTTTTCTGTTGCTAAACTGTTGTTGCTTCTTGTTTGTGATGTTTATTTCCCACCCTGCTTCCAGCAGCAGATGAGCACACAGCTGAAGCCTTGTGTTCAGTGGGATGTGATAAGAGACTTCCTCACATTAACAACTGATGAAGTTACAGACACACTGACAACGAGAAGAAACAAGCTGCAGCTCATATTTATTATTACATGTGGACAAAGACCTACAACAGACTGTGTGCTCTGTGGGTCAAACATAAATCTACATACACAAATAAATCTGTCAACATTGACATCTAGGGCCTGAGGCTCAGTCCACCTAAATCACACACACAAAATCACATCTTCTTAGTAACTTGTGGTACTTAGTCATACAGACAGGTGAGGTTTCAGTGTAACGTGCCCATATTCTCACATATCAATCTCACAGACATCTGCCAACACCATAATGCAGTGGGAGCAGAGTTGACTTGACATCCCGTTTTGCCGTTTCAGCCTGGTGCACAAGCTAAATGTTTGATTTAATGTAAACTGGCTGAACCAGCGCTTGTCATTATGACACGTTTCATTATGACACATATGACAGATTTAAAAGTGGCCTACATCAGCAACCTTTGCTGATGGCGTCACAGCGTTAAATCCAACTTGTATTGCATTAGCAACAAGCAACATGACAATGTGTTTGTTTATTAACGGACTAATGGAGCCACTAGTGTTTGACAGGCCGTGAGCTGAGCACAGCAACATGAAGGAGATCGAACTTTAGTGAGGATGGGAGGGGCAGAGCTGTGCATGCTGTGTTTGTTTACTAGAAAGTTAATGTGTTTTTTGGGGTGACAAGACAAGACAGAGTTAATCTCTCAAGAAAACTAAGAGAGAACTGCACCAATATGACAACTTTTTGGTTTTGAAGTTGATGATTAAGGTGTCTTAATTGGCTGCCTATGACACGCTTTGCTGTTTTGAGCTGAACTTTAGATAGACACCCTCTTTCAATTTATTCCTGTTGCTCACTTTGAAAGCTTTGCTATGAACAAGGAACTGCTGATTCATTAAGTTACAATGAGACACTAGCACACGATATCTTCTTATTTCACACAAAAATCAAAATTAGGTGGAAGCTAGCTGGAGGAAGATCGCCAGGGAGCTGAACGTTTCTATTAAGCTAAACAACCATCGCTAAAAACAAGCTAGGCTACTTGCTGTTGGTAAAGTAAATATCGCAATATCAAATGTGTGGTTTCTGTCTGAAAAGCACAAACATAGGAAGATAGCAAGTATACAGTAGCCATGTGGTGTCTGTTGCATGACAGACGTGCATATTTAATAGTTTAAGTGTGGATAGAGAACTCCGATGTTACTTGATATGACCTGATAACCAGAGGCTTGTTTGCATCTTGTCTCACTCCAGGGTGGCTGCTGAAACAAGTGCTCAAAATTCGATATACTGCAAAATTGGCCTTACATAAACTATGCATCTGTTACTCTGCATGATCCACAAACCTCAGAGTGAACAGTTAGTTAGTCAGCATTAGTCAACTAAAGAAATAAATATCCCCAAACCAATGCACATGAAACCAAAACTATCTGCACAGAGTTAAAATGTGTTTTGTTTGTTTTTTTGTGTGATTCGGGAGAAATAATCATTTACCAGTCTTGGAATATGTCCTTACATCCTTTTAAAACAGTTTTTTGCTCTGTTTGTCTTCTGTGATTTTATACTTTGTGGGTTGTACACTTGCTTTATATGTTGTCCTCTCTGTCTCCTATGTTTCACACTTTCTTGTCATATTTGTAATTTATGTTTCACTATATAAACAAAGTTTGCCTGCTAATAAAAGACATGTTTCCATTCTTTTCCTCGAGGCTTTTTATCAGCACAAAGACACCCAAAGAAGCTTGTGATTCTGCTCTCACCTCAGGCCGCCTTTAGATCATAACAACTGGCTGACTTTAACATTACATGAACATAAGAGAGGAACAACTTATATATTACTAATACATAATTTTTGTATGTTGGTGCATAAAGTACATGTGACTCATGGAACCTCACTGGTGTGACGACAGCATAAATACAGCATACAAAGAGACTGATTACAGAGAGCTCTTACTCTGCGTGACTTAGTCATTAACATTACAGATGTCACATAATTGCTGTTGTGTGTGTGAGTCCTGAATACACACATAAATACTCTGTATACTGAGCTACGAGTTCAGTTATTTTTACTGCCCAGCAGATGGCAGGCTTCCTTCATGCAGCAGCCTCACCCGTGTGAGTTTCTTTTTAACTGCCTCTGCTTCTGTTCTGCTCTGTGATGGTTCATAAAAATATTATTTCGCAGTGCGTTCCTGTTGGACTGCATTATGCTGTATTTCCCTGGGTTTGTATTAAAGGGGAGAAAATATCATTTACACCTCAGAGTATACTGCAATCCACTGTGAATACACAACAAACTACAGCCTCACAAATCATCATTCAACACCCCTCTGACTCAGTCTCAGCTTGAGGTGATATTATGTGCTGCAGAACAGTTCAGTTTATTGTGTACAACCTAGGGCTGTACCATGTCATTTTGTTTTACATTTTAAGCTTCTGTTGAGGTTTTCCAGTGAAGCTTCAAATGTCTGTCATCATATTTTATAACATCATCACCCCAAAAAAATTGAAGTGATTCATCTGATTAAATTTGTATTTTTCCAGTAATTTCTATGAAATCAACTAATCACTTAACGAATAATTGTAATTTCTAGTGCTGTTAGATTGCAGCTACAACTAATCTTTATCCACAACTGTGCAGAAATACAACATTTAAACATTATTAATTCATTCTCTGTAACTTCAGTGTTGCAGGGGCTGGAGCCTATCCCAGCTGACATTGGTCCAGAGACACGGTACACCCTGGACAGGTCACCAGACTATCACAGGGATGACACATAGAGACAGACAACCATTCACACTCACATTCACACCTACGGACAATTTAGAGTCACCAATTAACCTGCATGTCTTTGGACTGTGGGAGGAAGCTGGAGCACCTGGAGGAAACCCACGCTGACACAGGGAGAACATGCAAACTCCATGAATAAACATAAAAAAAGCTGTGCAGCATTCAAATGTTGGTTTAAAATTCAAAGTTTCGAAGCTTTACACAATTCAGTACAGCTCTGATACAGCTAAGTATTTTTTAAGTGAGGAATCATTTTGCAGAAAAAGCAGGAAATATCTTCATTTCAGCTACAGCTGTGTCACAGCTGGAATGAAATTGTGAGACAGTTACTGTCTTCCTGTAGCCAGCAGGACTGCGACAGCATGACACGAGGAAATAATCTCCAAACTGTCTGCTGGTGAAAGGAAAATAATAAGTCCTCAAATTATCAAAGTACTCTGAAGCCATGGGCTGCGCACTGACTGTTGACGCCTTCCTGGACACCAGCAATTACAATGAGGGTGAATAAGATAACGCTGTGGCCAAAAAATGGTTGTTTCAGCTTGTGTTGTTTCCAGAGCTGTGGTTTTGTGTTCTGAGTGAAATGCAGTGAGTCCTCAGAGACAGAGCGAGACTGCATGCAGCTGCTGTGGAGGCTATTGTTACGGGTCGAGTGGAGCAGTGTCTGTTTATTTGATTAAACCCATGCAGTCTGCAGCCTGACCAGACAATAACACAGTCAACAGCCTGCATTATGACCGACGCCCCTCCCCCACCTCAACACACCACCACCGCCTCATCATCATCATATTCATTACCAAGCTCGTCTTCCTCCCACTTTATCTAAATCATGACAACATCCTCTTCCTCCCGTCACCAATATTAATGCCACCTTTTTACAGTGGACACAGCGTAAGTCAATATATGGATTTCAATGAATGAATAATTTCACTGAAAGTTTGCAGTTAGCTCCGTCTCTCCTGCTCCATCACCTACACTGCCACCTAGACCCGAAGTTCCCTTGTCGGCAGTGATGGAAAAAATATCTAGATCCTTTCTGTAAGTAAAAGTGTCAATACAACAACATGAAATACTCTATCACACTATAAAATGAATACACCTCCAAAACTCCTCTACATATTAAAGTCACTACCAAGTGATATTCCTGAGAAACAATTTTGAGCCTGGGACAAAGTTATGTCAAGGTTTATATGGAATGGTCAACGGCCAAGAAACATACGGGGGTTATGGTGCTGCCAAACCGAGAGGAATATTTTCATGCAGCACAAATTAGTAAGGGTGTAACGATCCATCAATCTGGATCGACATATCGATTCAATAATCAACAATCCAGTAGCATCAATGCAAAGTGAAAACATAACTCTATATCGTCATCTTAAGGATCTACACTTGTATTTTGAAAGTCTGTGTCACCATGAAACAGCTGCATGCGGATGGCAAACAGCCGAGAGAACGACGATGAGGATAATCGTATTTACTCAGGAATAAATCAGCAGTGTGGAAATAATAGGGGTCAACAGACAAAGCACGTCGTACAGAAACAATGCCGTTATGAGATAAAATACTACGTAATGTTACGTGCCTGGAAGGGCAGCACATCCTGCTGTATTCACACTACAGCAATCCCAATCTCCTGAATCGCATCGTATTGAAATCGTATCGTGGCAGACTTTGTAATATCAGCAAATATTGTATCATTGTCCAAAGAAATTATATGATATCGTATCGCGATGAAACCAGTGATTTACACCCTGACAAATTAAACCAGTAATTTATTGGTGTGCTGAGGACTATGAAGCAAAATGGAGAAATCCAGAGCAATATGTACAAGGAAAAGAAATTCAAAGTTTCATCAGAGACAGAGATTCAAAAAGGATTTACTTCAGCAGCTCGATGCTGTCACTCAATTAACGTTACAATTGTGATTTAACCTGGTATGAAAATATAGATTAGAGAAAGTACTCAGGCTGCTTCAATGAACAGCCAGTGACAAATATTTTATCCCAGGTACTCCTGACCAAAGGTTCAAACAATGGATTCCAAGTTGCATAACACAGTATTCAGTACACAATAATAACAGATGGAAACGCTTTGAATTTTCAGGAACTGAAAGTAAATTATACATTAAACAACCAGGACACATTCAGATATTTGCAACTGAAGGACTTTTATGTCAGAGAAATAATGCATAATAAATTAGAGCCATAATTGGAATTTACCATTAAACGAAATATAGAACAATATCTACATGATACCAACATCTATTAAATACCCAAGATGGTCAGTCCTTTATTACACCCAAAACTAAGAGCAAATATCTGTCTATAGCACAACCATGATAGAGAAGATGTGGGGCAATAAATATGGCTCATACCCATGTCGACCACTTTGACAATATGACAGGAGGAACTGTGTTAAAAGAAGACAGATATTTATTGAAAATCTTGTGGCAGTTTATAAAGAGGCCATCACATAAAGATGGTACAAAGCAGAACTCACCAACACATGACAGATGAATGGCTGAAAAATGTGAATGAAATGTATGATATGGAACTCACAGGATAAGAGCTGAAGAGGAGCGACGTCGAGAGAAATGGGAGAAATGGACAATGTTTACATGTCAACGACAAGATAAGAGACTGAATCACTGAATGTGTCACAGGGATGGATGAGTTTGTGAGACGGGGCTTCAGATCTTTTTGTGTCTTTTTTGTTTTGATTTGTACTCCTTATCCCAGGGTTTACACTAGACTTTTTTTTGGGGCAACCAATACGACTGTTAATATTCCAAAAATCCAGCAATATAGAACATCTACTGGACATATGTTTTAAATAGCTATATAACAGCCTTCAAATGAAATAACCTGAAAATTAGCAAATGAAGAAGTGGTGTATTAAATAGAGTAACTAATCAGAATATTAGTAGCAGAGGCAAAGGAGGAAAAAACTCAGTGTGGCAAGTGTCGTAATAAATCACCAAGCCTGCTATCAACCGTCTGGCTCACCGTGGTGGAGTGAAGTGTATCTCCAGTCTCTACATGGTCTTCCTCACGAACTTCATCTGTAATGCCGTCACCTAGCTACACAAAGCATGCAAAGAAGAGGACCGTGACCGCTGTCGATGGGATGATAGTGCTGAAGAGGCGGGGACGCACTCTGTACTGCTACGGTGGATAAAAAGATCCATCTGTGATTAAAATCTTAAAATCTGGTCTGCATAGTATAGATATCACATAGATTACACAACACTGGGCTATTCAATATACTATTAATGAATTATTTAATTATTTGGCATATTTCCCATTTGGCCATTTCTGCCTGACAACTACACGTGATACCAGCAAAATGCCAGCTAACATAAACCATGTACCCATCATGTTAATGAAAGCTTTCAGTTGCGTAAAATGTCACCAGATACCACAGTTGTGTCTACATCCATTGGCTACTTTTGGTGGCATGTTGGCAGACTGAACTGCCAACTCCATACATGCATCACCCTAAACTTCACCACACCTTAGATTGTATGGGTTGTAGCTGTTGCAGTAGTGGGCAAATCACACGTAGCACTAAATAGAAGAACGCTTGCAACATTGGCTGCCAGCAACACCGTACAAATAGTCATGTTTTCTACATCTGGGTACAAAATGAATCCAATGCAGATATCATCTGAATGGAGAAGTTAAGATACCGATTGGCCCTAGGTATTTTGATCAATACCTACCAAGCCTTCTTTTTCTCTTGTGAATTACTGAATTATTCTACTTCTTTAGCCGTCTCAAAGACAATCAAATAAAACATTAAAAAAAATAATAATTCCCTGGCTCACCTGGGCTTAATCCACTGACATATTCAACCAGCGATGATAGACTAACCAGCTAAAAGGTTGGGAGCCACTCATCTACCTTTCTATCAGTCTTTTCCATCTACCAACAGATCTATCGTGATTTCATAAACTGTTGCCAATTAAAGCCTTAAATGGACTCTACTCTCACGAAACACTAAAGAGAAGGGATTTAACTGGTGTTAAATGCTTCAGTATTTATCACCAAAGCAGGTTCAACATTGTTTTCTCTCCATCTCCATTTGTATCTCTTTTCAGACAGACAGGCTACTAAATAAGTGATTGTGGAATAAATGGCGTGTGCCAAGCAGGCTGGCAGGCAGGATGGATGCCTGTCCGCCTGACTGTTAGGTTTTATCGTTCTGAACAGACCACTGGTCTGTATACACACACACACACACACACACACACACACAGTGAAGCTCTACCTCTGCAAAGACACAGAGAGGAAGGACGGAGAAAAATACACAGACATTTTTTCACAGTTTAAACATCAGCTTTCGAACAACTTCCAATTTAATCAGAGCTGCTCATTTATGCAGCACAGCATTACCAGCGTCACAAACGTACAAACAGATGGAAACATTTCGACTGATGAACATAGGGGAGAAAGTGAATGAGACAGAGCAGAGAGATTGAATGAATGAATTGAAATGGAAACAGAGAGCGGCTCCAGTTGAGGAGAAAGAGAGGAAAAAAGCAGAAGAGGAAGAGGAGGTAATTTGAATGAGTCAACAGCACCAGAAAAAAAAATGCTGGAGCTGGACTGTAAGGGAAAGAAAGTGATGCATAGAAAGGGAAAGAGAGAGGGGGCTGAGGATGGTATCGACTGTGTCATTCGTTCAATGGGGGGAGGGAGGGAGGGAGGGGTGGAGCCCAAACCGCTGCATGGAGAGAGGGAGAGATGGGTGGAGAGGCACCGGGGTAAAGAGGGAGAGGGCGATACACTGTCGAGGGAAGCACAGCCAGGCAGAAGGAAAGAGGTCAGGAGGGGGGTGGGAGGAGGAGGCGGAGGAGAGGGTCATGGCTCGGGGGTGGGGGCAGCAGGAGGAGGAGAGAGAGGGGAGAGAGGAGAGGATGAGGGAGGATTGAAATGGGGGATGGGAGGGGGGCGTGCGGCGAGAGATTGAGTCGAAGGGACAGGCACGTGGGAGAGGTTTTTAGATTTTTATTGCATCATCTTTGACTCTCGTTATTAATATTAAATTGTTAAAGTATATCTCAGGTTATCAGATATTTGTTTGTTGGATTGCCTCGTGTAGAGTGTGAGTGTTGTGATGCGCAAAACATGTGTTGTCTGACATGTTAAACATTGATTTGGCCACACTGTACTGTAATTGTGTTTGTGTTAATAAAGCATGAATGTAATAATTGGGCATGAAGGAAGAATAAAAGAGGGAAACGAGAGGGAGTGAGCGCGAGGGAAGCCCTGGGACCTGGAGGTAGGAAAGCATGGCAGAGTGTATTTATGAGTGTGTAAGGAGTATTCATGCGTAGAGGCGAAGGCCAACCTAATTCCTGCTGCCTTGACACAAATCCCCCCTCAGCAGCAGGACCACCGTCACTGCCTCTGCATCTCTCCATGACTGTACAGTGAGGGATCTCTGCCCTCCTCCTCCGCTTCTGTCCATTCTTTGCATTTGTCTCTTCTCTCTGTCCACGCCTGCCAAACCGGGAGCGTCCCTCTTGTTTCTTTTTCATATTCTCTCTTTCAGACACACACAAGATGCTCGTCCTCGATCTCTATTCCCCGTGGCACTGTGCCCTGCCTCTCTGTCTTGTGTGCTCTCCCCTATTCTGCCAGGATCACACCTTATGATATGAGCAAGACAGACAGCGGTATGATTTAACAGAAGTGGGGTGTTGGGAAGGAAAAGCACAGTTGGATCTTTTATCCTGTGTATCCTTGTGGAAGACTGCTATCCATATACTTTAGTGTAATTTTGAGGCCACTGAAGTGACTTTCTCCATCTCTTAGTGTTTCTAAATGGAGCTCCTGAAGCAGTTCAGATATTGGAAAAAGTTCATGTACTTGCATGATTCTTTGGGGATGTATCTACATGGTTGAGTCAATTCTGATAAAAGTGCAAACTAAACATATGACTGACTGCTGTAAACACCTGTACCGTCCTGGTGAAGCAGATTAGCTGGATTTTAAAGGGTTGGGTATCAT
The DNA here is from genome assembly GCF_006386435.1 of Epinephelus moara. Classification (NCBI taxonomy): domain Eukaryota; kingdom Metazoa; phylum Chordata; class Actinopteri; order Perciformes; family Serranidae; genus Epinephelus; species Epinephelus moara. The sequence continues at coordinate 43,276,682 of NC_065521.1, read as the reverse complement.
TACTTGGTACCTTAATAACACAATATCAAATACTGTAGTGACTAAACGCCTCTAGTCAAATGATAGCTGCATTCAATCCTTATTGCACTGAGGGTCTGATCCCGGACCATCCTGACCAGGACAAGGTAATATTCAGTTGTCCACATACTTTTGGCCATATTGTATAGTCTGAGGATGTTTACAGCATTCTACATACAGATGCGTTGGTTGTTTGCAATCCTGATCCTGGAAGTCTGCCTCTTGTCCTTCTACATGTCATGGAAATTAGATAAAAAATGCAAGCAGCGATCGGACAAGATTCAACATGTGCTCTGACGTGTCTCTTTGGCTGAGATGCAGCATGAATTTAAGGCTTGGTGACCCCCTGAATATGACAAAGTGACCATCCCAAAATGTCACAGTCAGATTCTGGCATTCTACATCCTCCTCCACGTCTTTTTATCTGATCTTGGAGACAAAAGTTTAATACCCTTCTCTGCCCTCCTTCTTTCTGCTTTTATCACCTCCTGCCCCCTCCTCCTCCTCCTCCTCTCCCTCTCCTCTTCAGCCTGCGTCTCAAAACAACAGCCCTCCTCCCTCTCTCCTGTATGAAATCATACAGTCAGGGACATCCTCTGTATGTACAGTAAGCCTGTGTTTGTGCGTGACCTTTTCTAAATGCAGCAGACAATGACAGTAAACATTTGCTCTTCAGTAGAGTAACTGTGCTCGGTCAGGATTAACCACTTGAAAAAGACGACTGTAAAACAGCACATGAAATATTATCGTTCACTTAAATCCGTCTCTCCACATGAGAGTCATGACACCAAAGTTCAAGAGTTATGACGCAAATAAAACAGATTCATTCAGCCACACACAAGAGTGCTGCACAATGTACTCATTCATGCATACGGCTCTGTACAGAGTTACACATTACATGATGCTCACATATAGACTTTAACTAATGTGTTTACATGCACACCAGTACTGGGAGTGCTGGGAGTGATCAGCACAGGGACATATTTCAGTTAGACAGCCTTTTCATGCTTCAAAGTGACGAGGTGATTTCCATAAAACAGTTCACTCTGGATCCTTTAGCAGCTTAATCTTGGAAAACTTTATGTTTTAAAGAACTAAATTTGTCTTAAATGATTGTCTAAACTTTTGTTTTGATCATTTTCAGCTTGGGAAACATCCTGACATGAAATGAGCGTCACATTAACTAAAGTAAAGATTTCAGATTCAGGGTTAACTTAATGATTATTAAATTATCAATCTTGGAAACAACATCTGATGCACAAATTTAGCATACTTAGCTGAAAAGCCAAGTAGCTACTAGCTTGCCAGCTAGCTCACTTTATATCGGTCGCCACTGCTGTGATAAATTTCTCTGATGTGATATTTCTAGGGCTGCAACTTACCATTATTTGCATTATTAGTCTGCAAAATAATTTATTTTAATTAATAGTTTGGTCTGTAAATGTGAAAATTAAAAAGAAGGTCCACAGATTTTCTAAATGTCTCGCTTTGTCTGACTCAGATGTCCAATATTTAGTTTGCTTTAAATAAAACAGAGGAAAGCTGCACATTTGAGAAGCTGGAACCTGGTAATGTTCATGATTTCTTTCTAACAATCACTTAAAACGGTAATTAATTTCCTTAATATTTGTAAATTAATAACGTAATCATATCCACTGTAGATATGATGGGATTTGAGATTTTTGAAAAAAAGATTGTTGTTTAAAATACACAGTTTCTCCACTACATAGCTACTTCCATCTTACTCCTCATAGCTCCAAAGCTCTTACAGAAGTTCCATTTTTAGTCGTTTATTCTTGAAGCAATAACTGAGTTATGTATTATATAAAGTCTGGGAAAAAGTTGCTATGGACATCCTGACACACTCTGCTGTCCTCCATGAAGGAGCCAGCTACACACTTTTCAGAGCAAACTTTCAAACCTGCAGAGCCTCTTAAGCCTTTACCTTCACTGTTCATGACTCAGCACTTGATGACAGACAAAGCAGAGTTCGTTTCTCAAGGACACACTGAAGTGAGGCTCCAGTGAGATCTTTCACTGTCTACCTACATGACCACCTGTCCTTCACCTGCTGCCAGCTGCCCAGTCGGCAAAAGAAAATGTTAGCGTTGTATGTTTCTGCAAACCACAAATACATTACATTTGTATGTTTCAAATGTTTCATATCAGTGTTTATAAAGTGACGTAGTATATGAGCTGACTCTGTCATTGGGAGGAGGAGGGGATGCTGGATGGTCTGACACCGAGGCAAGACGCCTGCCAAGACACAGACCACTGTTCAAGACCAACAAACAACAAAACCAGTTCTGTTTTAATGAGTCAACGCTGTGTGTCCAGCAGCTCTCCAGCCACCAAATGTCTGTGTTTTTTCAGTGTGATTAATGCCATGAAAAGCAGCTGTCATTGTAGGGCTGGGTGACATGGCTAAAAGTTATCACCATAAAAACTGTTGATGTTAAAACAGTTGATAAAAATAATCACGGCTCTAAAAAAAAAAAGTCAAATCACTATTTCTTTCAAGTTTTAAATCCGACTGTTAATCGTGGTTTAAACGATTCTTTACTGTCAGAACATGACGACAGCAGAACAGCAGAACATTTCACAAATCTGAGATGGACTTAAACAATTGTAATCAAAATATTGTCAATAAATAAAACAATAAATAGACAAAGAAATCTTATTTTGGGATCAGCAGTATGAAAACATATTTGTACAGAGGGTTTAAATAATTTTGTGTTTTAGCTGACAATGGAAACAGAAAAAAAATCTCAAAAGTGATCAGTGCCTTCCGTCCAAGTTTTACACCCACAGTATGTAATTTCTGCCGTTTTCTCAATCAAAACATTAACAAAAGACGGACTTTGATAATGTGATGAGGTATTGTGGCATCAATTATTGTCAGTGAAAATCTATCTGATGTGACTGAGGCAGAAAAAATGTTTACGAACGAGGAAATGTAGGTTAAATCAAGTCACGTTATGTCATATCATTCTAATAAATTGGCAAATTGTCGGTCACGCTAACTTGCTAACTTACAATTTGCATTAGATGAGTTGATGAGTTCATTATATGGAGGATTTATCGAACATTTATTTTATCTCAATAGAGGAAAATTATATCAAGATAACTATTGTTATTGTTTTATCGCCCATGCGTCATCATGTTTCCTGCTGGGATTGTGCCACCAAACCAGGTATTCTAAGCCAAAACATGATCTCTTCCTCACCATGACCAAGTGGTTTTTGAGCCTAAACGTAAACACATTAACCACAGCCTTGTTAAAGAGTAATGACACATACATTTTCAACATATCTGCTTCATAATAATGTATAAATATAAAGTATCTGTGGTTTGCAGAAACGTATAGTGCCAACATTATTTTATGGCTATTGGGCTGCCATCCTTCCCCTTCTCCCCCCGTATCTTTTCCTGTTTCTTTATCCATCATATTTATCCTTGTCCTTCTTCACCTCCTTGTCACCCTCCTCATTCACTCCCTCATGTTCAGTCTCTGGGTGCAGGACTGCAGTGACTGTGATGCATGGCAGTGTTTAGTGTTTCCCTGCAGCCTAAGGGGCACCAGGTGTGTTTAAGAGGTCAAATGTCCTCCTTCGTCAAGGACACACACACACACACACACACACACACACACACACATAGAGCTAAAAGCCTATGTGTCTCCAGAGAGAAGCAGGACAAGTGGACCAAGACTTTGACAGTCAATCACTGTTCAACCCACAGTCCACTGGGAGGAGGAGGAAGATGCTGCATCAGCTAACCTGGCAACACACATCTCCATCAATGTGTGTGTATAAGTTATTGAACAGGTGTGTCTCTGCGTATTTCTACATGTTGTAGGTTTCTGTGTTTACGGCTTGCAAACTGTCGTATTAACTGTCAAGCTGTTAGTTAGAAGAGGCGCAGAGGGGGAAATGTGCGCAGGGCCTTTCACACACTAAATCACACTCGTCTCAGCCTTTTAAATTGACTCCACTCTCTGCTTTGTCACTCACATAAAGGCTGAAAAAACACACCAAGGTTGAGAAGGTACAAAAAGCATCAGCCTGCTGCCTCTTAGTTCATTATGTGAACAAGAGGATGAGGAGATGCACAGGGAGCTGTACAAAAATGTGTCAAAAGAAGCTGTTTCAAAGTCAAACTGTCACTCTGGATGTTGAGCTCAGTCTCTTCTACTAATGTGATCAGATTCAGGTTTTTTCCCCGAATCTACTTTGTTCTGAACTGGCAGCATCTCTATTACTGGTAATGGGATTCTCTTCTTAATCACACCGTCAGCTGACAATTCTGATCTAAATGGTATAAATTTTGTGCAGTGCAGCTTCATGTAAAACCAAAAGCTGTAAGTAATAAAGGGAAATAAATTCAAGGTCACGTAGTTGTCTTAATGATTATTTGTTTTCAGACTTGCATACATCAGCCCGTTTCTCTGGAGAGTTCAGAGAGCAGAAAACCAGAAGAACAGGAAGACAAATAACAGGCACAGTTTGTCATTTAGAGGCTTTAAACCTGCACACCTACAGTAACAGTCTGTGTCACCACCCAGTCAACATTCCACTGGACTACTGCTTGTCCATCATATGTATCCTATTACACGGCATGCTTTTCTGTTTTATGTGTCTGCATACTGCCTCATGCTTGTATGCCTCCGCGAACCAATGAAGCTGCAGTTACAGTTTACATCCATGCTTGTCCAGCTATGTCCACGTAGCTATGACAATAGATGGTGCTTCAAGTATGGATGCTGCTGCAAAGAAGCTACGTAGTCTAAAACATTGATGCTTCACACACATCGTCCCCAAGCATTACAGAAGATCTACACAATCAGCACAGTTTCAAGATGGACACCCAAGATGAGTGTCACCAGTTCAGTATCTGACCAAATGTCTCCCCTTCTGTTCCTGAGATATGACGCTGCATAATGGCCGGAAAGGTGTTTTGGTATAACATTATGATGTCACAGTGAAGTTGACCTTTGACTTTCTGAATATAAAATGTCATCACTTTATCATTATATTCTATTGGAAATTTGTGTGAAGCTTGTGTCATGAATTCTTGAGTTGAGAGCTTGACCTCCAACCACCAAAATCTAATCTAATCAGTTCATTGTTGAGTCCAAGTGGACTTTTGCGCCAAATAAGAAGAATTTGTCTCAAGGTGTTCCTAAGATATCATGTTTACGAAAATGAGACAGAAGAGGTCACAAAGACCTTGACCTCTACCTTTGACTACCAAATCCTATTCAGTTAATAGTTAAGTGCAAGTGGACGTTTGTGCCAAATTTGAGGAAAATACCTCAAGGTGTTCCTAAGATATCACGTTTACGAAAATGAGACAGAACAGGTCACAAAGACCTTGACCTTTACCTTTGGTTACCAAAACCTAATCAGTTAATAGTTAAGTGCAAGTGGACGTTTGTGCCAAATTTGTTGAAAATACCTCAAGGTATTCCTAAGATATCATGTTCACAAAAATGAGGCAGAACAGGTCACAAAGACCTTTACCTTTGATGACCAAAACCTAATCAGTTAATAGTTAAGTGCAAGTGGACGTTTGTGCCAAATTTGTTGAAAATACCTCAAGGTGTTCGGGAGGATGGGAAAGTGAAGTTGACCTTTGACTTTTTGGATATAAAATGTCATCACTTTCTAATTATATTCTATTGGACATTTGTGTGAAGCTTGTGTCATGAATTCTTGAGTTGAGAGCTTGACCTCTAACCACCAGAATGTAATCAGTTCATCGTTGAGTCCAAGTGGACGTTTGTGCCAAATAAGAATTTGTCTCAAGGTGTTCCTAAGATATCACGTTTACGAAAATGAGACAGAAGAGGTCACAAAGATCTTGACCTTTACCTTTGACTAGCAAATCCTAATCAGTTAATAGTTAAGTGCAAATGGACATTTGTGCCAAATTTGAAGAAATTCTCCCACGGTGTTCCTAAGATATCATATTTATGAAAATGAGACAGAACATGTCACAAAGACCTTGACCTTTACCTTTGATTACCAAAACCTAATCAGTTAATAGTTAAGTGCAAGTGGACGTTTGTGCCAAATTTATTGAAAATACCTCAAGGTGTTCGGGAGGATGGGAAAGTGAAGTTACTTATTTGGCCTTGCTCCCTATATGCCCCGTGTCTCTCTCCACTATACCTGTCTAGTTGGTCCTGTTGCAGGAGGATCCATCCACAACCCCACTCCCTCCACCCCTCTCCTCATACAGTGAGTGACAGTTTCTTTAGCTACTTCACTAACAATGCCAGGGACTAAGTGAGCGAAATATGGACAAGAATACAATAAAGAAGGGGAGATAGAGAGTGGATTAAAAGACTAGATTTAATCATGTGGGGGGCGATTTAAAGACAGTGTGCAGATTCTGTTAGAGTGACATATGTGCACTTAATGCAGATCTTCTTCAACATGCCAGCACTGATAAACATAAATAGATACGTCATATATAATTAGTTGACCAATTTGTTACATGCAGTGTCTTTACTTTCATTTTCATTCATTCCTCATTTGCTGTTTTTCCACTTGGTTTTGTTTCATTTCTTTAGAGTCACAAAGAAAAGAAGTTACAGTATTTTTCAAATGGTTGCTCATGGTTATGTTTCCATAGACCTGGATGCTTGTTCCTCTCACGGGGTCTGGCAACACTGCTCTTGATGTTCCATGTAGTATTTTTTGGACACGTTTAGCTCAGGCAGAAGAAGATCCAAGTTACACAGAACATCCAGCAGGATTTTAATTGCAAACAATGGTGGAAAAAGTGCAAACATTCATCCACTATGTAGCTCTCTTTCTTTGTCGATTCATAGCACAGACTGACGTTGTAAAAGGCAATTAAGTAACATCAAACACGTGGTGATTTATTTAAAGCATTTAAAGCAAGATCAATGAATAAACTGCTTTGGCACAAATACCAATTACAGCAGATATGACAGTATGGATCATGTGAGAGAAAATGTGATAAACCACGTGGTTGTTTCTGTGGAGCTCAGGACTCGATACTGTCAGAGCTGGCGGTTCATTTCACACAGGAGGCACCGGCTGACGATACTGTGAGGCCCTTCGGAGCAAAGCGTCCACCAAAAGGCACATGTTGAGTCAACTTGCAGTCATTTTTAATTAGACAGAAGATATACGTCTTTGTGAACTTGAGAGCAACGGCCCTTTAATTAAAAAATGAGACATATATCACCTGAGCACAGAGCTGAACGGGAGCAAAGGAGCACGTTTCAATCAATATGATTTAATAATCGTCACAAGATATTTTGCATTTCAGCCGTACACACGGGGAGAATGCAACAAATCAATGTCTGTATTGTAGTGATGGGGGCACTTGTGCATTGATTTAAATAGGGCAGATTAAAAACCCGGCATTAATTAAGCAGATTGTTTCTTTAATGCAGTGGCTGTGTAAACAGTAGCCCAGGGGGGGCGTACCCCCGCTTACACTGGCAAACACACTCCCTGGTGAGGTGGAAATAAACTCTGCCTCCTCCTCGTCCTCTCAGCCTCTCCATTTATTTTTCTTCATGTCAGTTCTGCTCTCCTGTGCCACAGCTCTCCATTTGCTCCAGTCTTCCCCCTACAACTCTCTTACGTCTTTCTCTATCTCACTTCTTTTTACACTCAAACTTTTCCTCTTCACTTCTGCACACTTCCTTTATCCTCTCCCTCAAGCCAACCAAAGAAGCATGGCTATAAATATGTTCCTGATCAGCACGAGACCCTTTTAAATCTTTGAAATAATAACTCAAGGACACAGACCCTGTTTGACTCAATAGCAGCGGGTCGCCTATAGCGAACATTTCATACACTAGCTTTATGTTCAGTTGCATCATGAGTTATTATCTAAAAGTCGTTGTGCTAAAGACACAACATGACCTTGTGTGTGTTTGTGTGTGCTCACATTGTGCCAGTGAATAGAGAGGTTTGTCTGATTCTGCGTCTGTCACACAGACTGCATTATATGATCCTGCTCTTCGCTCTGTGCATGTGTGTTCATGTGGGTGTTTGTATGTGATCTGTGCGTCATGCAGTCACATGGTCTCATGGTATAGGGCACACAAATGACCCCTGGGAGAACAGATCGCCCTGACCTTCGTCAGGCAGCAGCAGCAGAGCACTATACCGATTCTTGTGTCCTGGATGAACCTGGAGTCTTTAGAGTGAAAAGTGTTTCAAATCAATCTTTCTCTGAGAACATTACTGCACTGGAAAATAATCTATTTAAGGTTTTATGCTTTTAACTGACAAGTGTGACACTAGTGAGAAATTAAGTATTCACAGAAATTACTCTTCACATTCAGCTGAAGTTGGAGGTTTTTTAATTGACTGTGTATTGAAAAGGTCACACAGGGCGTCAGCTCTCAGAAAGCCAAATTTAAGAGTGAATTATGTTTTAAATGTCACCTTGAACTGAACCACAAAAAAAATATTGGCTCTTGAGTTTTTCTGTCTTCTTTCAGGGATTCTTCCCAGCAGATCGTTGAATATGACAGTCAAGTCAAGTATCAGTTTTATTAAATAGCCCAAGATCACATATTACAAATCTGCCTCAGTGGGCTTTAAAATCTGCACAGTCCTTAGACACCTTTGATTCAGATATGAAGAAATTCTGCCCAGACATTTCTACCCAAGACGAAAATGGAAGAAGCAGACAGTAATATCACACTTTTTTTTGTTTAAGCCGCTGTGCTAATTGCAATAATTAGCCACATTAGTGTTATTGAGGAATATTCCAGGTTATTCAAAATATCATATGAACAGCAGCAAGTAACAGCAAAGGTTTCAGCTGAGTGGTGTGGCAGCAGGCATTGCAGCGAAGGAGTGACCAGAGCAATGACAGCCATGATGAAAATGGTGTGTTGAATACATGTTGCAGGCAGGAGAGTACGTCACATCAGAGCAGTGACGGACTCAAACTGTCTGAACTAGACTGTATTTAGCTAAATTGTCTGCCTCGTACTGCAGTGACTGTCACACTGAGAGGACTGTGGTGGTCTATTAGAGATAATAATAACTTTATTTGTATAGCACTTATCTAGACAAAGCTACAAAGCGCTTCACAAAGTGCACTGAAACAAAACAACAAAAACACAGTTACAATAATTAAAAACATGCCAGGGTGAAGAGATGTTCCTTCTGACGAGTAGGGCAACACCAGTGTCACTAATTACAGCAGACATCTTACAAAAAAGGCATCAGTGAAGCTCAATATCTGCAGAGTGCTGTGTTAAGTTACTGCTGATGCAAACATTTCCTACTCCTGCAACTTCACATGTCAAGAATTTAACTGGCAAAACAGGAGTTGACTGTTATTCATGACATGATCACAGGATATGAAATGTGTTTGTCAGTGAGATTGAGCTCAGCACCTGCACAATTGTGTTCGTGGATGTGCGTGCTTTTTGCTGCTTTGTCAGTGAGATTACCACTACCGCTATCATAAAACCAGAATGCATCTACAGTGTGAACAGTCAAGAGCAGCCACAGTAAGCTGTTACACCCTGGATACACTACCTGTGTAAGCAATGTGTGACAGCGACCTCGCCGAACTGCTGCGGCTTGCACACATGCAGTGTCCACACAGACAGTGTTGCTGCTTTGGTGCTGCTGCACAGCTGCCTGCTGCTATGAGTACCGTATTTTCACAATTAAAAGCCGCTATTCCACTAATTTATGGAGCCGTGCAAGGGACTGTTGTGTCAGCAACATGATCCTGCAAGTATTTCACAGTAAAAAAAAATAAAAATTTGTGTTAACAAGTCAAGAGATTCTGTCCACAGGAACGCTGTCAAATAGCAATTTTTTTTAACAGAAACAGGAAATGTTAAGTTAAAAATAAAACAGGCGAGACTCTGAATCTCCATTCCGCAGCCGAGCCATGCCTGAGTCACACTACTCATGCAGGCAGTGTGGCTACTCTTACCTGTTGATGTATGTGCCGAAAAGAAAAAGAGGTAATGTAACACGCATGCTGTTCATGCAGGCAGTGTAGCCTGGGCGTTAGATGAAGAGCTGCAGGCGACAGCTGCACACCTCCAACTTCTTAGCGATGTAACCGACTCCTGTTTCCTCATTAACGTTATTAGGTTCCCTGCGAGCACTGCGGATGAATCTGAAATATGGCCAAACAGGCGCTTTTGTTCCTTCTCTATGACACCAAATCCTTCACCTTCGTCTTGTTGGTTAACTCTTTCATCACGTTAGAAGTTCAATCTGATTACTGCTACTCTGAGCTACGATTCTTAGCTCTAAAAAAAAAAAAAGTAAGAGGGGAAAAGAAACAATGGGGGTGGTGGGCAAGCAATGTAAGCAGTGTACGCCCGAACACTGACTACCCTCACAAACCTTTGGTCTACTAGCAAAATAAAGCCGCCTGCATCTTTTAATTCACAGTGAGGACTTATCAATTGTTCACTGAATCTGACGCATGATTGCTGGTGTCTGAAAGCAACAATCTTTGTGAATACCTCTCAAATACATTCATCATCTCTTAGAAGTTGTCTTTTTCTTCGTCATATCAGAAAGAAAATGTTTCCCGTTATCTGAAGAAAACAGGATTTATTTTACAAAACTGCTGGTTTTGTATTTAACTGCAGAGAGTTTGTGAAGATCAGTCGCTTCACTGCAGGATGGAGACACAAGGACGCAAACACACACATACACACACACATACACACACAAAACAACTCACCAAATGGCCTTGCCTGCTACCGAAAAGGAAAAAAAACATAACTGTGGTGCTTTTTACATTTCTACAATTATCTGTCAGCTATTAAGAGCACTGAATCGATTTCAGTGTCATTAGCAGGCCGGGCGTTGTTGAGTGGACTGCAGAGGAGGAGGAGGAAGAGGAGGAGGAGGAGGAGGAGGAGGAGGAGGAGGAGAGGCAGTGAGGAGAGAAAGCTGAGGAAGACAAAGTAAAACTAAAGGGAAGAGAAGGGCTGCAGCGGAAAGAAGAAGATGACGGATCCTGGACCGAAGAGGACAAGAAAGCAGGAAAAAGGAGAAGAGGAAAGGTGGAAACCTGAGGAAGAATAAAAGGAAGAGGACAGATGCCAGGAGAAGCAAATGAGATGAAGAGGAAGAGGTGACAGAAACAGCCGAGAAAGAGAAGAGAGAGGAACATTGATTCAGAGAGGAAGAATGAAGCGGAGGAGAGTGCAGACTGGAGGGTTAGAGGGTAGAGAGAAGCACAAAGGAGCAGGGAGGAGCAGAGAGGGATGGATGGAAAGATGGATGGAGGGATGGAGAGGGAGGATGGAGGCTCTAATGGGTCGTCCCCTGTCGTTTTTCATTTGCGGCTTCACTACGCAGTGACAGCTAGAGGCTTTCCCCCCCCCCCCCCCCCCCCCCCTCTCCTCAGAGGAGCTAACCTGAGCGAGAGTGGTAACAGATGCTAATTCCTTCACTCCCCCTCCTCCTCCTCCCCCTCCTCCACCACCACCACCACCTCCTCCTCCTCCTCCTCCTCCACCACCTCTTCCTTGGCCTCCTATCCCAAGGGATGGAAAGCCAAAGGGAGGTTGTGGGAGAAAAAGAGGGGAGGGGGTAGTTGGGGGGGGCTGGCGACTCCCCTGTGTGGGATTACAATGGATTATCCCGCTAAGACGCGGCACGAGCTGCTTGCTAGCTCTCAGTGCCTGCATGCCGCACCCCACAACGCACCGTATGGCCCTGCCCTCCCTGGCATCGTCATAGCAACGACCCTCCAAGTCCAACCCACCTCTCTCGCTCACACACACACACACACACACACACACACACACACACACACACACACACACACCATCGTCCCTCCGAAACAGGCGACCCTGAGCTCTTTTTCCTCCCTTCTCCTCCTCCTCTTGGTGGTGACAGCGACCCCCTCACTGACAGGACCAGCTGGCACACACATGAACACAAACACACAACCTGATTTAAATGATTCCTTTCACTGTTCCCACATTTGTTTTGTGAATGTGTACTTCATCTAATTGGAACAGAGTTTTGATGTCCCCAAATTTTGACCACTGATTATACAATCAAATCATTTTTTGAACAACATTCACTGACTCCAGCTTCTCAATGCAGTTATTTGACAATTTGCTTTGTCTTTTATGATCGTAAACTAAATTTATCTTTGCGTTGCGGACTGTCAGTTGACATTCAGACTGAAAACAGCCCTGAATTAAAAAAGAAAGAGAGAAAGAGGATGCACTGGTTCAGGGTGTGTTGTTTCAGGTACTGGTGAGACAACAGAATATGATCCAGGAAAGCTGCTTTGAACAGAGATCCATGAGTTTAAATGAGAAGCCAAAACCCTGCACAGCAGTTTATAAGGAATGTATTGTTCTCAGGGTCTGCACAGCAGCAGTCATCTCATCTCTTGCCTTGACAGTTGCAAGGTAAACCATAGAAATGTCAGCCAGGAATGAGTGCTTACCAAAGTTGGTCTGAATGTAACTTTTTTCAGACAAAACAAGCTATTGGAAGACGTCACCTTGGACTCACACTCATGTGTTTTTGTATTAAATGGTGTGATTTAAAGACGTTACATGTAACAGAGAATGATTATATATGTGATAGAGGGAGAAGAGGAGGGATGTGAAAAATGAAGAGCAGGAGGAAGATGTGTGAAGTTGATCTATATGCATTATATGCATATTCCTCCTGGACCTGTACAGTATACAGTACGCAGACAAGCTGTATAAATCCCCTAAACATCCACACAGAATAAAGAAGCGGGGGAGGAAGAGAGAGAAGAAAAGAGGGAGAGTGAAGGAGTGCCTCCTGCAGTGTGTGTGCACGTCCTCTAATGTCTTTGAGGTGTCCCGCCTTCTCCGATGAGTTTGTGTTGACACCTGGATCGTCCACCTGCACGGAGCCTACAGAGGGCCATCTGGACACCACTTACATACTCATTATGTATGTGTTCAAAAGCACATGCTTTCATCTAGATGCACGACCTGCACCAAACCCAATCGCCAGAGAGAATGTTGGAATTGAACATTTCTGTAAACCATGGATGCGTTGCTTTTGCATGTTATTATGTAACTGATACTTTGAAACTTTCAACAACACTGTGGTTAACATGTGGTTTTGTTTAGGCACAAAAACTGCTTGGTTATGGTTAGAAAAAGATCATGTTTTGGCTGATTTCATGGTAAAAATCAACTGATTTTCTGGTGACTATCCCAGCAGGAAAAGTGGTGATGTCTCTTTAAAAAACAACCGCTTTTAATGTCACTATCCCAGAAGTAAACATAGCAATGTCTTGGTAAATACAACCGCTTTTCATGTGACTATCACGTCAGTAAAAGCAATATTTACACAGCTATCCCTGCAGGAAACGCAGCGTTGTCTTGGTAAACGACAGTTGCTTTTCATGCCACTATCCCGGCAGGAAAAGCAGCGATGTCAAGGTAAGAAACAGCCACTTTTCTAGACTCAAAAGTCAGTCTTTAGACGCTTTGCTTAATGTAAAGACTCAAAAGTCAGTCTTTAGACGCTTTGCTTAATGTAAAAACTGATGACTTTCTCCCTGATTTTGTGTTTAGATGGGCGGATACAATTTCAGAGTTTAAAAAAACTCCCTACGTTGCAGAACCAATAGTAAATCTGCAGGGCGGTCCTTCGGTGGTTCGCTGAACTCTTGTGCTCGTAAACATAGTCCGACTGCGTTAAAAGTTTTAAACAAAGTTGCTGTAAGTCCTTTGTTTCCACAATCTTGTGGACTGAGCACACGTTTGACAAAACGGAATTAATTCTCTCGGCATCCATTTTCAAGCTCTCTGTGTGTTTGTTTCCTTGCGGACGAGAAAAGGGGGAGTGCACATTTCCTGGGAGGGCGTGTCCTTTTTAAAAATGCAAGAGGCGTTGCTTTGTTGCCGGCCGTTTTCTCCGGTGTGTTAAACACACTTTAGAAAAGGTCCCCAGACTGTCAGAAGGCGGAGATCTCTGATTGTCTGGTGGCGAGACTACCGCTTTTCATGCCACTATCCCAGAAGTAAACATAGCAATGTTTCACTTTTTATGCAGCTATCCCTGCAGGAAATGCAGAGATATTTTAGTAAAAAACAACCACTTTTCTTGCTCCTATCCCGGCAGGAAACTCAACAATGTCTAGGTAAAAACACAGCCACTTTTGTGCCACTATCCATAGTGGAAAATCAGCATGGGTTGCTACAAAACGTCCAAATAACTCATGAAAAACCAACCTGTTTTCTTGTTTGCTGGTCTAGAACAGTGATCTGCAGCTTGGCAGGCGTCTCAGTGTTGCCATGCCATCCACCATCCCCTCCACCTCCAGATGACAAAGTCAGCTCATATACTACTTCACCTTACAAACGTTGATATGATAAAAATAAACCTTGCTAACATACATTACCAATATTTTCTCCTAGCGACTAAGCTGACACTCAAACTAGTCACCAGATTTCCCTGGACACACGTCAGTAAATGTGACAGATAACCATTACTCTGTGACTTTTTAAACCAAGTCGTGAAGCAAACACACAAGAAACTGTAACCGAACACAAACCTGCTGCTTCTCTAAAAAGCTCCAGCAACAGAACCATAGACTCTGATGTAGATGGGAGAGAAAGAGAAAGAGAAAGAGAAAGAGAAAGAGAAAAAGAAAGAGAGGAGTATTTGCAAAGTGATAGCTAAACGCCTGATCAATCTGAGAGAGCGAGATAGATAGTGAAAGATAAAGACAGAGGCTTGTTCTGATTGCTGTTTTCAGACAGCTTGAAACTGCAACTGCAGAGGAGAACCAGACCTCCTCTACACATCTTTCAATCCACTCTCTGCTCTCTGTTATTGTTTGATAATTTATGTTTCTCTATGAGCATTAATAAGCCCTCATTTCATCTGTTCCTCAGCTCTTTGTCCTCTTTCCACTCCATCCGCCTCTCTGATTCTCTTTCTCCTTCTGTTTTTATATTCAGACCTCTGACTGTTGATGTCTCACCATCTCACATGCAAAGAGAAATCCTGGAACGTCATCAGACATAAAGGCAGCCGAGGTGCAGAAGGCAGATGATCCGTTACTCTGTCTGTGTTTGTCTGCTACAGCTGGCTGGAGGAGAGCAGGAGCTAACAGTGGTCTGGAGGAGGTTCACTCCTGTCCCTCATAAGGCAGCATCAGCAGGGAAGCTGCAGCAGGATGTACAACCTGGTTGTTATCTGCTTTCGGCCTTATAATAACATCAGCAACTCTGCAACTCCACTGTCTCTGTGCCAACAGCTCTGCTTTCTGATGGTGATCAAAGTTGCTCAGTTGCTTGGCTGAACTGCTTCCTGGCAACCATTGTGCTCCTGCCTTACTTAAGGAACTTAGAGGATATTTCTAATCCGAGTTGCCCAACCTGTTGCTCTGTCTGTCACTGACTCACCCTTTAAAAGCAAAAAGTTCCATTCAACATGTCTACCACTCTGACTAGACGCAGTATGATCTAAAAGGTGAAGAAATATCACACTTTATGTTTCTGTGTTTCAGCAGACAGAGTGACTCAACGCACTGCCTGAAATCTACTGCAGCGCCAGTCACAAATTCACCTTTTAGAAAAAAAGCACTGCAGACATGTCTGTGTGAGTCTGTGCGCCATCACAAATTTTGGGTGAACTAAATATTGCCTTTGTGCTCTTGTGTGTGTGTGCGTGTGTGGGAGGGAGA
Source organism: Epinephelus moara (assembly GCF_006386435.1). Classification (NCBI taxonomy): domain Eukaryota; kingdom Metazoa; phylum Chordata; class Actinopteri; order Perciformes; family Serranidae; genus Epinephelus; species Epinephelus moara. The sequence goes on along the minus strand of NC_065521.1, from coordinate 43,260,974 downwards.
CAGGCTCCTCAGTATAGAGGGGGTGCAGAGGGCCACAGGAGCAGGGCAGAACCGGAGGATGGTACAGTCAGCAGAGGAGCAACAAAGACACTGCTGTCACAGCCTGGCACTGCTTATACAGACACACACGCAAACACACACTCCAACTTCAACCCTCATCTCTGCCTGCCTTTGCTCGTGTAGACAACACTAAAATATCTGTATAAGCTCCTTCTTCCTTGCAAATATCCCATGCCACACACACTTGCTTTTGGTGCAGCTGAGACACACCCGAGACACCCACGAGGGTCAGACACTGAACACCCCAAACCCATAGTTGAATAAAAGATACACAGAAAAAAAAGTTAACATGCGAACAGATTAAAGTTTCAGTCAAGAAGCATCAGTTCAGATAGATCAGAGATAGGTAACCTGCAACTCTGGGGCCACATACATACAACAACCCGCTTTTATACATCCAAAGAACTTCTATAACAGCAACCAGACCAGGCGTCTAATTGAGACAGGCATTTATTTGTCAAAATGTGTCGCCACACTGGGCTCATAAAAAGGGACTGGATGTTTAATTGGAACTACGCCTTTAACTGAAGTTTTACGGTATGGCTATGGCTATCGCCGGTGTAGAGGCTTATGACACACATGCTACAATGACTCCTGTCAACAGTAGCTCAGCTTTATGTATTTTTTTTAACACAAATGTTTGTCAAATACCGTATACTAGAGGCTGACATTTTTTCGGGAGTCCCAGGGGTCACGTGATTCCCGTGGGATTCCCACGGGATGGGAATCAGTTTCACTGTTCGTCACGTGATTGGGACGGGATGGGGAAAAAAGTCAACGGGAGCGGGCGGGACTGGAAATCATAATAACAATAGTCAAGTTTTTATATACAAATATACAGTTCCACAATTAATAAATGCTATTTCCTTATTTTTAATGTAAAACTGGCCGATTTGTTGTCTTGTTTTATTCATTTTCATTCTCTCCTGTCAGGCGGCTGGTTGCTGGCTGCAACCAACCAGCAACCAGCCACCTGACCAGCGCATGACATATACGGATGTTGATGCTGTGGATGGTGAACAGCTTCAAGGTGGAGTGAATGTAAAATAATTAGGCAATAAACATCAAAACACAACATTAGATGTCATATTTGGGTTTATATTCAACTTAGGTAGGCATTGTGTGATCCATGTACTGTATTTTTATTATTTGTTTTACTGTAACTGAAACACAACACGGGAGCAGGATGGGACAGGAGTCATCCTTGTGGGATTGGGACGGGATTTTCTTTTTCTTTTTCATGGGATTGGGACGGGATGGGATTATTTTTGTGAGTGGGATGGGACAGGACTGAAAATCCACCCCCGTGTCACCCTCTACCCTCTATACCCCGGTGGAAATGTCAGGAAGGTATGAAGGCATAAAAAACAGAGACAATCCAAGACTAATTATTATCATTATTAGTGCTTATAAAATACAAATCCATAGGTGGATTAAACCATTATATCAGCAAGTGATAACACTGTATCTAGTATTTCAGCATGTCTCGACATGTTTAAATACCCAAAGTGATGTTAAAAACACATGGATGCGCCATCACTGCACTCATTCACTTACAGAAACCCAATGATCCAAATGCTATGCAACACATCGTGCAGGGAAATCCCATGTTTCCTTTTTTTTTTTTGGCGATGATGAAATTCATCATCTCAGGTGAGGAGGATAATGAGGTGAGATAATAGCTGTCATGCTGTAATCCAGAGTCAGCGCTCTGCGCAGCAGAGTAATGCAGGATCCGGGCAGTCAGTCAACAAGCTAATCGGATGGGATGAGCACAACGCCAGCCAGCCGCGATGCCAACATGACACAATGCAGCGCACACAGGCTGCCCGCAGGGGACACACACACACGCACACACACACACATACTATACGCTGCTTGTTTTCTCTTCTGTCATCCCTCTCTCTCTCTCTCTCTCACCCACACAAACCACACTCTCCATCCCTCCGTGCCCTTTCACCCACTTCTCTGTCTAATTCACTGCTGTCCATCATGCTCGGTGGCCCTGGGCGAGCAGCAGCTCCAGAGGCTGATGGACGACGCAGCAGCTCGTGGGTCAGATGGCGAGCAGGTCTGGAGTGAAGGCTGCCTCTCTCCCAGAACAGAGGGGACAGTGTTTTTCTGTAATCTAAAATATCTTAAATGGCATGTTTGTTCTGCCGGCTGGGAAACTACCACCGGCCACGTGCTGATGAAATACTGACAGTGATTTGTCAGTGTTACAAAAGACTCAGCAGGGACAGAAAAAAAGACAGAAAGACAGAAAGAAAGAAAGAAACCCACAAAATAAGAATATAAATATAATATTGGTGGATTTTTGGATTCATTAGCCCTGTGGCAGGTGGATGACAAACTTACATAGATTGTCACAACATGGAAAAGATGACTCATGTCTCTGTTTATGAAAAGCATCCTTAAGAACAGCAACGTCTCTGTAGGACACAGACGCTTCATGATGATACAGTGATGATTGCAGCGTGTGTCAGAAGCACTGTATCCCTAAGGTCAAAGTGATAACAATGCTACTTGAACTCTGGTGGCACCAATTAATGGCCGTGACACATTTTCAAGACAAATAACCTGTGATTTATTGAAAGTAAGAAGCAATTACAGAAACACAAATCCTGGCAGCATAACACCGTCCAATAAAATCAGCGATGGACAACAGATGTATTTAAGGAGGAACCTAAATACGTAAATGAGTGCCGAAGCGTTCACACAGGACGTGAGACGTCACTGATTGGTTTGATTAAAATTATGTGGATCACATGTTTTGGCCTTCACAGTCACCAGATATCAAACCAATTGGGAGATTTATGAGTGACATGTTCAGGTTTTTTCAAAACTCAGATTGCAAAATCAGCAATCAGCAGTACACAGTCTCCTCTTATATTTGAGGTGGCCAAAGACTGACGTAGGCACCAACATTTCCAGTTGCCTCTTTGTCAGCTCCATTTGTGTTAAATGTATGCTCTTATGTCTATTTTGCAAGAGTTGGTGGTGCTTTCTGTGGTCAGGTTGGATGGTGGTGGCGTGTTACAGTGGGTCGCTCATTGGGACGAGAAAATAAACTAACCAGTCTGTAAACTCTCCTCCTGCTAATCTGCTAGCTGGCCAGGACGAGGGTTAAAATGTTAACATCAGTAAACATTGAAGAAAAGATGGAGAAAATGGGCACAGCCAAACTAGCATCCTGCCAGCCATTGTTGAGGCGGTGGATAATAATCTAGATGACCTCTGTGCCGCATCAGTTTTCAAAGGGATATCAGGAACTGTAACATAATTTGTTTCGCCAAAAATTGGATAAATCCTAGACAGCGGCATTCATATATGACAGTGCAGAGGAGGCGTGTGCTTCATGGAACATAGAAACTGGTGTGACAGGGGGACTGTGAGTTGCTGTCTTGCTCACCCTGCACCCCAGGGGGAATTAACACGATCACTGATGTGTGCCGTTCCAAATCGCATACTTTTTTTTTTCTTTTTACTTGTACCGTTGCATGCAGAGTGTACCCAATTAGGACACAACATCACGCTCTGAACTTTGACCGTCTCTTTCATATATCTGGTGCCTTGGAGAAAAAGCAAAACACTGTTCACTAAGCTCGCCAGTGACGGAGGTTAATCTGAAGCGCTCTGCTGTTGTTACTCTGTGCTGTGTGTAGTTTTAACTTTTAAGTTATATCTGCAAACAGTGTTGACTCGAACATATTATATTCACAAGAGTAAAATTACATCTACATTTCTCTGTCATAGTTATGTGCTTTTGTAGCTCGTAATCTTTATGATTATTTTGTTCATTTAAACAATGACTATTCCTATTATTACTGTGTGACTGAATATTAGTGCCTTGAATGCGCTGTCAGCCATCATTGTGATTTCTAAGAGCTGTCAATCAGCTGTCATCTTTGAGCAGGATTGTGGCTCAGAATAGCCAGAAAAGCTTGCTGGCTTGCAAACTGCAAAATACGACTGGATGCGGTAGAACATCCTGGTACTTTTGGCACATTTGACCTGCTATGTGTTGGGACATAGACTGACTGTGCGGCCATCTTGTTGGGGTTGAGACATGTAAAACAGTGTATGACGCCTGCCCCCAGTGATGCGAGAGCTGGAGCCAATCAGAGTCTGAGGCACGTTCATGGACACCACTGAGACTGTGGTGCATCTAATTTGTAAAACAACAGAAGCAAACCTACAGTTAAATCTTTCTACGACCAGAACCATCAGGGATGCTTTAAACACACAGACTGGAAACATGGACAATTGTAAAGCAGCAGCCAGGTAAAAAAAGACTAAATTGCAGTGCACAAGTTGAAGAAGTTGACAGGATTGCGTTTCACTGGAGCTCCCTGTGTGATTTCATGTGACAAATAAATGATTGATTGACTGAGATTTATTGTTTTGCTCCATTTCAAAACACGAGTGACACAGATGGATGATACGAGATGATAACATGTCTGCACTCGTATATTTTTATTTATATATATTTTTTACATCACAGCGCTGAGTCACCCGTCTGACATCCCTCAAAAGACTGACACAAATAAGACAAGTGATACCTGTAGAGAGCGTTCTCCGCCACAAGCATCAGAACACCAAATGGCGGTCCAACACCTTGGTGAGACACTTTTAAGTTGTTTTTTCTTTGAATTTGTCACCCGTCTTTTACGCAAGTCTTCTAGTGTTTACACACCCTGGTTGGACTGTAACCAGGCAGCTGAATCTAACCCAATTTAAAATTTGAAGCACTTCTCCAATATACAGTTAGTATCAATCCACCCAAACACTGGCTGTGCTCACATGCCAAAAATAAGAGCCTTCAGTGCTGTTAATTAGGTGAATTACAGAGTAGAATTACTCTGTAAACAAACAGTACAGTGCTATTCAAATTTCCTACATTTTGTATTATTATTGGGCAACAAAAAAAGAAAGGAGGGCGGATGAGTAAGGAGAAAAGAGCTTTACTCGTCTTGAATGGGCATTATTGTTTAAGGTTTAACAGGCAGAAACAAAAAGCCTATTTAATGGTCTGATGGGGAGAATAATGGATAGAAGGGGGAGAAACAGATATACAGTCATAGAGAGGAGGAACAGTAAACAAGAGGAATGGATGACAAAACCACATGCTGTAAAGCCCCACGCCTCCCTCACACTGTGCGAGGAGGAGGGACGACCGCGGCAGGAGGAGAAGAGGAAAGGGAAGGAGTGATGAGGAAGGAGGAAGGAGGGAGGGAGGGAAGGAGCGAGGGCGACGGCTTGTTTACTCTCATTTGCTCTAAAATCACTCCACTGATTTCAGCCTTGTCAACAAAGCACATATGTAAATGCGGAAAGTGCAAAGACTGTAATTATCTACATTAACAGCATCAATTTTTAGCAATTATGATAATGATGACTAGCATACAAATTCACAGCTCCATTTGTTATTTAAATGTGGCCCTGCGGTTGTCAGCGCTGTCCTGTTTACCCTGTATCGTTCACTGATGTGGAGTCAGAGTGGAAAGCAGCTGCAGCCAAACGAGGGGGAAACTGGAATATTAGACATAAAGACAGAACAACGAGGTCTGACACACACAATGTGTTGCGTTGAGTAAAAATGAATGTAAACAGTGACACTGTTTGTGCACAAGTTAACTCAACAGGCTGCCTTTAAATTGTGCAATTTACGAGCTTCAATTGACTTTAAAGGGACTAAGAATAGAGGCTGACGTATGCTGTACAGACTGTAAAGCCTTGCTTGTAGTGAGGAACTTGCAGAGAATTATCAGCTGAACCTGCAGCTTCGCTCAGCTTTACGGGGCTTTGGTAAATGTCAGCTCATTGTTTGTCTGTCTGGACAACAACTTTACTGTTGTGTCTCACTCTCAGTCTCATGGCATCGCTTTCAGATTAAAAAGCTCTATAAAGCCACTGTACTTTACATGCTCAGCAGCATGCTCAGCTTGCCACAATGACGACGCTTTATTACGCTGGCTTTGATTTTTTACACAGAACCAAACAATGCTGGCATAATGTCTCCCCAGTGTGTGATTTCACATAGCTGCCTGTGTTACACCAAATTCTGTGACCTGTCAGAACCGTGATCCAGCACCTAAACCCAAACCACTCGACAGCTCACAAAACTTGATGGATTTTAAAGGGAGTCTAGTACTAGTCCACAGAATCTGATGGATCACAGATTTTTGTGTTAAGGCCCTGACACACCAAGCTGACGGTTGGCCGTCAGTCAAAGTCGGGCCGTCGGTAAGCATCTGTCGGCCTAGTTTTTGCAGTGTGTCCCGCACCGTCGGCACTTCGGCGTCGGCGGCTACTTGGCCGTCGGGTGTAGTCTCTGTAGTGTGTTCAAATGCAACTGGCGCAGGGCGTTATGAGGCGACGTGAGGGTTAGACGACGCAACAGTTGGCTTTCGTCGCCGCTAGCTCTTTGATGTCGGACGCAACAGTTGGCTTTCGTCGCCGCTAGCTCTTTGATGTCGGTTTGGTGTGTCAGCACCTTTACACAGGCATTTGAGAAGAAAGAAGTGTCTCATGTAACACGACAGCATCAGCCTCTGGTGTGACTTCTATGCACAGATAGAGCTTTCTAAATTATGACAACAGCGTAAGGAGCTCACAGACCTCATTGTCTCCCCACGTTGCAGACATTTTTGAGTTAGCTGCTAACTGCTGCTAGCTGCTTTTTAAATCTCCTAGTCATGAGACGCACACATAACATGTCGTCAAGATGTCATGCCAGTTCTGTCCTGCCTGCTCACACTTTTTACACAGACATTGATTCGGCTCTGTTACTATCTCGCTGCCAGCTTTAAGACGAAACAATTCTGTCCCTCATTCCCTGGTCGTGCCTTTTATACAGAACGACAAAGCGGAGCAACAGCGCAACATTTCCACCTCGAACATGCTGTGTAAAAGCGCCTACAGTTAGAGGCTAACTGCTGGTGGAGCATTCAGCAGCTTAAGGGACAGATATTTCCTTTAGGAGTTGGTGGAGACCAAAAACGGAGTTAAAAGCGAGTGAATACTGGACTGACATTCATCAGGTGGATCAGATGCTCCCGTGTGTCCAAAATATCAGGTACTGCAAGTTTAAGATTCTTCATATTGGCTATAAATGAGTTTCAAAGTAACTAATAGACATGAGTTAATATTACATAGAACTGGAAGTATGGTTTTATGAAGTACAGTTACAAAAAAATAGTAATGTGTTCTAACAGGTTTAATAAATCCCTGTCTTTAAAAAAAAAATAGTAACAGCGGTTTGGAGGAAAACCTTAAAATTAATTTTGGACACTAAGCGGAGGTAAAGGTCTTGGTAAATTTGGTTTCCTTGGACTGAAACATTCTGATGCAGCAGGTCAAACATTTGCTCTGAAACACTCCCCTGCCCTGGGTGACATTTAAATAAAAAAATAAACTCAATTTCAATGTTTAAACTAGTGCAAGTCTGTTTATGGTATTAATAGGCCTTTAACAGGTTCGTGTTGAACCCCTGACAAAACGCCAAAGCCCTCAGTCTGCCATGCTTCGTCATGCACATCTCGCTTCATTTCAAAAGGACACTGAGGATGTTTGTGCGCTATCAGCTCATCAGAAAATGAAATCAGAGTTTACAGTTTTTCTGGGTCAGGTCCAAAATATCTGCTCACAGAGTTGCATCTTTCTATGAACGCCGCAGGGACAGATTCATTATGTCACTCATTATCAGCAGCAGAGTTAATCCTGCTGATGGCAATCTCAAGCTGAACAGATCAATCTCACTGTTTAATGAGATGTAATCCTCTCCGCCAATTCCCTCCTGTCACTCATAGAAACTGAAACCACACGCACTCACACACAGGCTCAAAAACATGCTCGGGAAAATCCTGGAGCACGCACACACACACACACACACACACACACACACACACTACAAGCAGAGGAAAACTTTGCCACTGTACAGTTTTCCCTAACAAGGAGACGTCTTCACTTCAGAAAAATTTACAGACTCACACCTCAGATTCAGCTCTCACACAACTTCAAAGGGGAAATTTAAACTGAAAATCAACACGTTTTAGAGTTTGACAAAACCTCTGCCACTTTAACGGCTCATTAACTTGTCAGGCTATATAGTCTTAGTGAAACCTACACTGTTTCACACCTCGGAAAGAGACATCCAGAAAACTGAGACATAGACTGGTTTACACAAACAAGGATTAATTTAATCTAAGATTATTTCCAATCAGAATTAAAATGAAATTTAAAATGAGTAAATCTGCTCTGTATTCCTTCTCAAACTGTTATATGGTTTACCAGCTAGCTAAAAGGTTAGCTACGTTACCCAAAGTTTATATTTCGGGGTCGGGGTCGGGTATAGTGCCTTTCCAGTCTTCTGACCACTCAAAGTGCATTTACACTACATGTCAGATTCAGCTATTCACACACACATTCACAAAGTGGTGGCCGAGGCTACCATACAAAGTGCCACCTGCTACTCAGTGACCATTCACACGCTCTCACGCCATTGGGAGCAATTTGGGGTTCAGGAACTTGCCTAAGGATACATCAACATGAGGACTGGAGGAGCCAGGAGTCGAACCATGGATCTTTTAATAAGTGACTGTTGCATCACACAACAGCAACAGCTGATTGTCGGAGCTGTTGCCGCCCCCTCCTCTCCACCGAGCCTATCACCACAAAAGATTCTAAAGGGAGGCACTTAATGCTCATAATAAAAGCCTCCACATCCAAGACAACAACACAACAATTTGCAATTTTCATTTACTCCTACAATTAGCCTGAAGATACCGCAACATGAATCGCAATTTTTTTCAGAAAAGCTGCTGTGAAAAACTCCAAAGAGGGACTGATTACTTTTGATGGATGCAGAGAAGCTCTAATTTCTCCTGCACTGAGAAAATGGAGCAATACAGAGACATCCAGCAGCATAACATCTCAGGGGCACCAGGAGATGGAGCATTGATAGTACAGCTGCATTTCTTTCACTGCCATGTTTGATAGTTTGTCCAATCTTCCTGCTCAGCTCCGTAACTGTTTCCCTGCTGAACTGCTACCTCAAGAGAAATTCAGCAGCTTCATAAAATTCATTTGGGTTGAGTGTGTCCTTTAACTTTCTTTAAAGAACGTGACTATTTTGCTCAATCGATCTCAAAAAGACAGCCATTTAAAAACCTCCTTAAGTTTAAAGTTAATACTTGATCACGCTTTATATTGGAGTTTAAAGTTTTGGTGCAAACGGATTAAATTTCATTTAGGTTTAGAGTAAAAATTGACATTTAAAGAGAGTTTTGAATTTAAAGTTACATAATTTCTTAATTGATTTCAAAATTAAACTATGATTTAATGGGGTTTAATAATTAATCCTTGTTTATACAACCTTTTTTTTTAATGTCCTTAAAACCCACGCTCATTAATGATTTTATAGTCTAATGTTGTTAGATACCAAGGAAATAACAGAAAAGTTGAGTATGAAGACGCTTTAAATCACTGAACACACAAGTGGCCGGACTAATTTTAAAACAGGGTGTGTAATCGAATGGATTTCATGCATACAATACAAAATAAGCAAATGCAATACAGTATATTCTCTGCTCTACTGTACCGAGGCTTCATCTCTCAGGAGAGGAGGAGGAGGACGAAAGGAAGAGAATGACGAAGATGGATTGGATATGAGCAGTCTCTCAGCCTCACACACACACGCACACACGTGCACACACACACACACACACACACACACACGAAGCCACTTTCCCTCCTCTGATCTGAGTCAATTAATATTGCATCATGCGGGCAGCAGAGGGGAGAAGACAGTGAGAGGGGGAAATAATCTCAGCCAACACAGCAGCTGGCTGTTCACCTGAAGGCTCTCATCACGCAGTGAATACACTGTACATCGACACAGCTATGTTTCCCTCAGCTGTCACACAAATGTTTGTTGTTGAAATATGGAAATATGGCACAAAAATAAAAGTCTCAATTAGCTTAAAGGAGCAGGAGAGGGTAGAATGTATACGAGGAATGAATTCACTTACTGAATGTCTTCAGCAAATCCAAATAAGAACAGTCAACAACTAATTTATATAAAACTGCAGCATCACAGAGGCAAAAACATGACATCAAACATGAAACAGCTCCTACACAAAAAGAACTCATGCATATACTAAACAGATTGACTCTAATTCATTATAATCACGTTAAAATACTGGACTAATTAATTCAGTTTTTTTTTTTTAATTTAATACACCATACCTGGAAATTAAATGCAAACCCACACACACACACTCACACACACGTACACCACAGTAACTGTAAAAACAAATAGTTTAATGTTTTAAGTCGCAGATCGTTCTGCTGAAGTTTCTTTTTTATCTTCTGTTTCTGTTCCTTCAGGCGTCTTGTTCTGCCTTTTCACAACACATATTTACATTAAAATCAACAATATGTTAGTCCGTCTCTTAACACTGTCTGACTTCCTGTCTGTGGCTCTGAGCTCCAGGCACATTGGGTCCATCTGACCGAAGAGTTAAATATTTAAAAGCATTTATGCATTTAATCCACATTTGGTGCTCTAGTGTTTGTGGCAGCAGGATAGTGTATGTGAGACTGAGTCAAAAAAAACTACACTGGCTGACCCTTCATTACCATGTGTACAGTGTGTTCATGGTAATGAAGGAACATGTCAGCCAGTGACACAGTGTGACTCCCTGATATACATATAGACATGGGACTATATGAAAATTTCATGTCACGATTATCTTGGCCAAAATAAATGTGATTCACAATATTATCCTGATAAGAATCAAAATATGCTTAAACTCTTACAAGGGCACTAAAAGATACTGAAGTCACTTTACCTTACATTTTGTTGAAGGACAAATATTTCTACTGCATCACAGATAGGTTACTTTTTTAGTGAAAAAATATCAATCCTAAAAAAATCCTAAAATGGCATCATATCTTTTAATATGAAATATGCCAGTCACTGATAAAGATCTTTTGCATTTTTTGAAGTTGGTGTGTGCAACCTGTTTTTGCAGAGTCTCTTTTATTGTTGGTTACCCAGCAGTCTCTTTGGGTGCTGCTGGACATGATATTCAGAGTTATCCCAATAATGAGAATGCACCACAATCAACCTATTGTAAATGTTTTTAAAGCGTGATCCCCGATAAAATCTCCCCATCCCTACACACACACAATACTTGTTAGTATATACATTCACTGTTAGTTGTGTTTTTTTCACAGGATTTATACTAAGAACTAGATTTACCGCCTCGTGGTTGTTTGCCTCCGCACACCACAGTCAAGTTTCTCTTACAGTTTATAGCCATGTCTGTAAAACATGGACGTTTCACACACAGAAGATCTATACAATCAGCACAGTTTCAAGGTGGGCACCCAAGATGAGTGTCACCAGTTCAGTATCTGACCAAATGTCTCCCCTTTTGTCCCTGAGATATGATGAAGAGTAATGGCCATAAAATGTTATCACTTCATCATTTTATCCTGTTAGAAATCTGTGTGAAATTTTGTCATAATTGCATATGAATTCTTGACTTATGTCCAAAGACATGTTTAATGAGGTAACAGAGACCTTGACTTTTGACAATAAAAATCTAATCACTTCATTGCTGAGTCCAAGTGAACGTTTGTGCCAAATTTGAAGAAATACCTTCAAAGTGTTCTTGAGATATTGCGTTCACGGGAGTGAGACAGATGCAAGGTCAAACTGGCCTTTGCCCTCTACCACTTAATTCTAATCAGTTCATCGTTGAGTCCAAGTGAACGTTTGTGCCAAATTTGAAGAAATACCTTCAAAGTGTCGTTGAGATATTGCGTTCACGGGAATGAGGCAGATGCAGGCTCAAACTGGCCTTTGCCCTTCACCACTTAATTCTAATCAGTTCATCGTTGAGTCCAAGTGAATGTTTGTGCCAAATTTGAAGAAATACCTTCAAAGTGTTGTTGAGATACTGTGTTCAGGGGAATGAGGCAGATGCACGGTCAAACTGGCCTTTGCCCTCTACCACTTAATTCTAATCAGTTCATCGTTGAGTCCAAGTGAACGTTTGTGCCAAATTTGAAGAAAATCCTTCACAGTGTTCTTGAGATAATGCTTTCACGGGAATGAGACAGACGCAAGGTCAAATTGGCCTTTGCCCTCTACCACCTAATTCTAATCAGTTCATCATTGAGTCCAAGTTAATGTTTGTGCCAAATTTGGAGAAATTCCTTCAAAGTGTTCTTGAGATATTGCGTTCACAGGAATGAGAAAGATGCACCGTCAAATTGGCCTTTGCCCTCCACCACTTAATTCTAATCAGTTCATCGTTGAGTCCAAGTGGACGTTTGTGCCAAATTTGAAGAAATTCCGTCAAAGTGTTCTTGAGATATTGCGTTCACGGGAATGAGACAGACGCAAGGTCAAACTGACCTTTGGCCTCTACCACTTAATTCTAATCAGTTCAATGTTGAGTCCAAGTGGATGTTTGTGCCAAATTTTAAAAAAATCTTCAAGTTCTTAAAATACTATACTCACAAGAATGGGACGAACGCGCAACCCCAAAAACAGAATGCCTTCAGCCACTGCTATCACCGGTGTGGAGGCATAAAATTATTCAGTCTCACCAGAGATGCCCTTTTGAGGAGAAGTCTTTTGTCTTTAAAATAAACAAAACGCTTCTGTATACCTCATGTTTGGGTGTCTTTTGCTGGAGATATTTTCACCAGTAAGGTGTTGGGTTGCTGTGATACCGGTTTCATGGTTTACTGGACAACACGTACAGACAGACGACACTGTTAGAACCACAATAGAGGAGTTTAACAATGCTTGTGATGGGCTGCACCATCCACTAACACGCACACAAGCTGCATGGGAAAGAGACACACACACACATTGTGACATGAAGCTGAGCTCTGGGATATGAGGAGGAGAGGAGGGGAAGAACAATGGGCCACTCCTCCCGGTCTGCATCAGAGGGAGAGGAGGAGAGGAAGAGAGGAGAGGGAGGCAAAATTGAGGAGAGGAGGCTATCATCTCTGATTCCCTCGCTGCAGAAGTGAAGAATGGAGGAAAGAGAAGAAACAAGAAGTGTGAGAGATGAGGGGGAGAAAGAGAGCATGAATGTGAGTGTGTGGGTGAGAGGAGAGAGGCTGGACAAAGGAGGGACTGACAAAATATAAGCAGAGAGGATGGGGGTGGTTGGAGGGGACGGAGCGATGTATGAAGTGATGCAGAGGAGGCGGGGCTCCGTGTGTCTGTCTGTGTGTGGAGGTATATTTTCTTTTTCCAAGCTAAAAGCCTTCACTGGTGCACATGGAAACATACTGCCTATTCTGCACTGGCACTCAACACACACAAACACACACACACACACACACACACACACACACACACACACACTTACTGTACATGCTTTCATGACCACAAAATCTGCACAAACACACCCACAGCTTGTATTATAGATGCCTACACACCAAAAATACCCTGAAAATACAGTTGCACGCACCATACGGACAAAAATATTACACTGTTTATACTGTATGCACGTATGCAGGCACTCACTTACACACTGAGGAGCATCACATTTCATTAAAACACAGTACCGTCATGCAGACCTGTGTCAATATTTGAGACAACATTCCTCCAACTCGATTGTGTCCATATTCACAGATAAGTGAGCTCTCAGCAGTGAAGAAAACAGTTTCCAACCTGCAGCCTCTATCACTTCTGTCGTTTTTGTTTAAAAAAGCAGGCGCAAAGGTTCTGAACCTGCGATAACCAGCCCCTAACATAATATGATGTTATTTGTGACCCTACTAGCACGTAGATTGATATTAATAATTGGAAGCAAACAAGGGCTCGTGAAGGATGTGATGCACCACCTGCATTTGGAAAAGATTAAATTCTCCTTAAGAGGGTGTGAAAACTAATTCTACCAGATCTGGCAACCCTTTAGAGACCACTTAAAGAAAGATGCAAGTCCTTTCCCTAACTAGCTCAGTTCAAATGACACAAAACACGGTAAGTCTGACCTAGCCTGGTGAAATCATCCTAATCTCGCGAGCTCATATTCTATTTCGCTCTGCAGATCAGTCTGGCCATGCAATCATAGAGGCGCATTCTGGCATCGGTTAAAGCTTACCGGGCCAATCACAACCGTTTATTTCTTTGGGGCGGGCACATCATCAGAATAGGAGGGACAAGGAGCAGAGTGAATGCATTTCGTAAACAACCAACATGGCTACTGATTTTGAAACTGTGATGGTAAATGTGTTGAACGAGCTGGAATGTACATTTTCTTTAAAAGCAGAACAAACGGCTGCACTGAAAGCTTTTATTGAAAAAAAGGATGTGTTTGCCGTCCTTCCTACGGGGTTTGGTAAAAGTTTAATTTAGCAACTGGCTCCGTTGATCGGGAAAAAGATGGGACTCAGTGAAAACCCAGTGGCAATTGTTGTTTCTCTGCTAGTTGCTCTCATGGAGGAGCAGGTCAGGGAAGCGACCAAGCTGGGAATCACAGCCATGCAACTCGGAGTCCACAGTGAGTAGGAAATCTGCAAAGACGGCAACACTCTTTCCCAGACGTTTTCCGTCTTTCCAATTGCGTGAAGGGGCACTTTGTGCGTGAAGGGGCACTTTGTGTGACAGCTGTTGATACCGCCCCTCGGTAACAGAGGATATGTACACTCTGTGTCCAGACCCAATTCGCGTCTGGCAACGCCAGGCTATGACATACCACCTCTAAGGGTATTTTTGATTTTTGACTTGCTGAATATTTCCTATATTTTTGTACTAGAAATTCTGTTTCCACTTTTATACCACTGCCACATTTTGTTTAACTTTGAAAACCTCGATACAGACTTTTGGGAAAAAAGCAAACAAACAAAACAGCATGTATATTTGATATTGTTTTGCAGAGAAGATGCATAAAACTCTGCGTACAATCATGTCTGAAACTGTGTACTCACAAGGACAGAACTATGCATATGAATTCCTTTTGTCAGATTTACAATGTCGTTCGCCTGGTTCTTTTTTCTGTTCTTAGTGTTTGCGGAACTGAATGCATGAGCATGAGCATGTTAGCCATAAATGGACATAGAAACACACTTACACATCTCTTTGCATATCAATACTTGTGTCTGCTCCATTAGACCTGAATGAGATGAATGGAAGAGAAGAAGTGCAGTTTTACCCATTCTGTGGCATTAAGCAGCCTCTCCAACAGCGTCACACAGCTGTCATTATGCAGGATTCTGTCTATTTATAGAAGCCGTACCACTAATTTATTACATGTATCTGTAAACCATCACTGATAGTGATATCACCATCATGTCTCAATCAAATCAGGTCAGGAATACAATCAATGGTTCATGTATAGAGATCATATTGTGGCAGAGTTTACAGAGTGATCATTAGCTAAGAAAAAGAAGAAATGATCATTGAAAGCATGGATTTTCGACATGGACATTGCTTATATGTCTGCCCCCTGGACTTTCCCTCAGTATCTGAATATTATATATAGGTAACATTAAAAAAAGAAGACAATCTGATGGTGGCATTCCACGAGCCACCAGTCTGCCAACATTTAAACAAATCAAATCATTACTTTGACATATGTTGATGACAATGATGCTTGTTTCCAGGGGCCAAGAGCGAAACAAAGAGACTTCAGACTACTGTGAGAACAATCAGTCACTGAAATGTTGACTTGATTTTTGAATTTCAGTGTTATAATTCAATGCTTTGTTCAGTTCTTTATTTTCTTGTGATTTAAAAACTAACTACGCAAAACCTAATTTACAAGGTCCTTTCAAAAACTAAGGTTATAAAGTGCTTCAGTTACAAAACAAGACAGGACGAAGCTGCAGAATAACTATAAACATCAAAAACTGTGGAGTTTTAATAACTGTGCAGAAGAATTTTGAATTAATTCCTGGTTTAAACCCGATCACGATGAATTACAATAATCAAGATGTGAGGAGACAAAACAGTGGCTGATTTGATTGAGCTGTTGGAGATGAAGGGTTTTGTGATATCACCATTTATATCGGAGACATTTCAGACAGAAATCTACTTTCGAAGTGTTTTTTTGATTGGAATCACCACAGTTTGCCTGCAGAAGCAAATAATTTTTGAGGTGATTTTGTGCAGATTTTAACATTCATGTTTGGTTCACTGACTGATTGAATATCATCTCAACAGTGTTGACGTTTGTGCAAATAGAAATATAAAACCGGTTCAGAGAGTATCGACCTACAGTTAGACACTACGTCGCTGAGCTTCAAGCTGCACCCATTTTACAAATTAACTTTATTGTGCCACTTTCTTGTGTGCCTCATTTTTTTCAAAGACAAATATTAAAACATGTAATATGGTAAGAATTAAAAGAAAGGGCTGCAACTAACAAATATTTTCATTATTCCATTAATCTGCCAATAATTTTTCCTGTTTCCACTTTTAAAAGTAGACTTAAGGATATGCTTTTTGATAAAGCTTATAGTTAGGGCTGGCTCAGGCTTGTCTTGGACCAGCCCCTAGTTAGGCTGACATAGGCCTAGTCTGCTGGGGGACCTCCTATAACACACCGAGCACCTTCTCTCCTTAGTTTCTGAAAAGTTGGTTCCTCTTCACTTGCTACCATTCATGTCCTGTTACAGCATGTCACTAACTTCTTCTTCTTATTATTACTGTTAATTTATCATGTTGATCTGTTCTGTACGACATCTATTGCACGTCTGTCCGTCCTGGAAGAGGGATCCCTCCTCAGTTGCTCTTCCTGAGGTTTCTACCATTTTTTTTCTCCCGTTAAAGGGTTTTTTTGGGGAGTTTTTCCTTATCCGCTGTGAGGGTCCAAAGGTCAGAGGGATGTCGTATGCTGTAAAGCCCTGTGAGGCAAATTGTGATTTGTAATATTGGGCTTTATAAATAGAACTGAATTGAACTGATTTTTTATGATTAATCAGTAATTGCTTAGTCCATAAAACGTCAAAAATTGTGAAAAATACTCCTCATAATTTCAGAGAGCCCAAACTGACACCTTCGAATTGCATTTTTTGTGCAACCCACTGTCTAGCAACCAAACACTCTTCATTTAGTCACAAAAATGACAAAGAAAAGCAGCAAATTTACACATTTAAGAAGCTGGAACCAGTAAACGTTTGACATTTTTGCTCAAAACTATGAGCTGGGAATTAATTTTCTTTCAATAGACTAATCAGTTAATCAACTCTTCACTGCAGCTCGACACAGAAATGACAGCACTGGACAAAATAATTATTTTTGTTCTCTTCTTAGTTTTTAATTGCTCCCTGATTTGTTTTTATTTAGTCAGATGAGAGAGAAGTGGATGAACTGGACTCAAACCGATAATTTAGAAGACAATCAGCGCAGTGTGTCTGTGAGCCTGCAGATACTAACTCATTAAAATAATTCCATTCTCCTTTAAAACACTGCTTTACTTTGCAGTGGGTAAGAAACAAACACATAATGCAGAGTGAATGTGACGGTAACAGAAGCATTCTGGGGGTTTTCCTGACATATTTAGGGTAGGAGGGAACACATGATTTCTCACAAGTATGTAAAAGTGCCCCTTCCTCCCGCAGCCTTCCAATTTTTTATGCTTCTCCTGTTCGTGCTCCCTCTGCCCTCGTCATCTTCTGCCTTCTGGCTCTGCTCTTCCTCCTCCTCTCTTTCACCCACTCTCTCCTTTCTCATTTACTCTCCCTCTTCTTCGCTCTGCCTCGCCCTTCCTCATGTTCTCCTCTCCCTCTGCTCCCCATTTTGCTTCTTTTTTTTTTTACTGGCTCTCTACTTCTCTTCTCTTATTTTCTACTTCAGCTCTGCCCTCCATCTGTTTCATTCTCATTCCCCACCTCTCCTCTTCCCGCTCCATCTCTCTCATCATGTTTTTGGCTTCCCTTCAGCTCTGCTCTTTTCTCTCCCAATTTCCTCCTTCGCCCACCCTCCTCGCTGTCTCTCTGCCCTCTCTTCTTCTTTCTCTTCTTCTTCTTCTGCTCCTGTGCAACCTTGAAGAAAATGGATTACAGATGGAAAGGGAGGGAGGGAGGCAGTATGTAGCTGAATGTATCTTTTGTGTTGAAATGCTCTTTCACAATGAGGGAACCAAACACGTGCGCTCCCTTCTGTCCTCCTCCTGTGTTCTGACCTCCTCCTCTCTGCTTTTTCCTCAAGCTGTTAAACAATAAGGTTGTTGGAGCGCTGGCCAAAACATCAATATATTAGCCACCAGCTTTTGAGCTGGTTTTGATTGACTTTTTTAACTTAGCATCAGGCTCCATGAGAGAAAATCACATTTTAATATGTGCATTTTATTTCTCATGCGCACATACAGTAAAGGTATGTCAGCACTAATGTCAACTTATGCATCCTCCATGATCTCCTGCCCGCTTGATGCGTACGTGTGTGTGTGTGTGTGTGTGTGTGTGTGTGTGTGTGTGTGTGTCTATTAATAGGGAGTGAGGTAAGCTGCTTGCCACAGTCAGAGGCTGTAATGGTCAACACTGCCCTCATGACCTACTTTAAACAAACTGCAGCACCCCACACACCAGGAACCATGGTGTATGTGTGTGTGTGTGTGTGTGTGTGTGTGTGTGTGTGTGTGTGTGTGTGTGTGTGTGTGTGTGTGTGTTACAGGGGGAGAGATATTCAGATAAAGTACCATCTGCTGCGGACATCTCTCTGTCTGTTAAGACTTGTTTAAGACTGATGGGTGGGAACCCTTTTTGCTGTTGCATTATTTTCCCAGAACACCTGAGAGCTAAATACTTTTATTTTTGGCCTTTTGTCACATCTGCCAGTCAGTCCACTGTATGCTTCACAGACATGTCAAACTTTATCCCAGAAAGCGAAATTCTGCGATGACTACAAATGTTAGCAAATGCAGGGATTTTAAAAATCCAATTTCACAGACGTCGTGTCGCAAAATGTTGAGAGGAATAAAGATAAGAGAGCAACATGTAGCAGTTTGTGGATCCTCCCTGCTAAACTCAGGCAAAACTGAAGATGTTTAAGAGATTGCAAGATAATATAAAACTACATAATACATATCAAATGACCGTTTGCTGGCCCAGCACCCATATCTATAAGTCAAGCCAATTTTACTTATATTGCCCAGAATGATAAATCACAAATACGCCTCTAAGGGCTTTACAATCTGTACTGCATACAAAACCCTCCATCCTTAGATCATCAATACTGATAAAGACTACAATTACAGCCTTGCGGTTGCATGCCTTCGAAAAACCAGTCAAGTTGCAGTTTATATCCATGTCTGTCCAGACTCATATGTACAGTAGCCATGACAGCTGACAAATATTGAATTCAAATATAGATGTTGCTGCAAAGAAGCTACATATTCAAAAACATGGATGCTTCACACACATCTCAGCACAGAAGTTCTATACAGTCACCAGAGTTTGAAGGTGGGCACAAGGTTTTGACAGACACAGAACTATACTGCTGAAGTTGAGGAAAGCGTACTGATTGTTAAAGTAACATCACTGACAGTTGGTGGGAGCCGACACACAAACTGCAGTTTCACACACTTTGTACACTCAAACGCTGATATAACAACGCTGCACTCGCACAGAAGACAGAAGTCATTATTTGCTGGACTGCAGGAAGTCGCTAGTCAAGAGAACATAAACAACCAGTGCTGTCATTCTTCTGGTGAAAGTCTTTAAAAACTGGCTTTGAGTGAGACAGCTGCCTCGTCACAGCGTGGCAGACTGCAGCGTGTTGCACATACATGACAGCTTCCTTTACGGTTTAACTCCACACTGAAAAAGGCTGCATGGGTGATTTTACAGTTGCACCGCTCTGTGTTTTCACTTTAGGAATACTTGAGGCAAATATGAACGCAACACACATCGACTACATGATCTTTTGCTTTTTTGCTTGAATATCATAAGAATAAAGACGTTTTTCTGTAGCTCTACAAGAGAAATTAATAAGAAAAGAAAAAAATGAACACTGGAAAGACTCACTATTCAAAAACAGTTCAAACACCCCCCCCCCCCACACACACACACACACCGCAGGGACAAAACCTCATTTTCTTGCCTCAAGGTCAAGAGTTACCCTCACTAAACACGTCCTATAGATGTGAAACAGCTACAACCAACATTTTCTTCCATTAAATATTTACCGTTTGATAAGAAAATGACATCCACAGTCTGTTTATCTGTGTGTACAGTGAAAACACACACATATCCGCACACATGCTTGTCTGAAAAGATGCACATTATCAGCATGATACATAACGCAGAACAGTGTTCTTCCCCTGGCGATATTTCCACACTTTAATATACTGTTAATGTGTCTGTGTGTGCAACGTAAATATCCATGTGTACGCCTCAGGATGCAACACATGACATTTGTGCTGAGCCTCACTGTTATTTTTCTGCATTCATGCAAACTGATGGGCGACATGAATGAATGAAAGTAGAGCCACCACAAATAGAAGCAGGAAGTAAATCTGACATTACAAGATCTCGCTTGTTTTCAGGTTGTGAGAGATTGAAAGAACAAATAGGGATAACAAGTTGTTTGGAAATACTCCAACAGGGTTTCAATTGAGCCGTGATGTTTGTTTGCAGCGCCGTCACATTTGGTTGGTTTTTAGATTCAAACAAGTTCCCTGTAACAACCTTCTCTCACAGACTGTTAGTGCTTGAATTTCTCTGCTGACACGGGAAATACTGACAGTGAAATACTGCGGCAGAAACTGTGGAGCACGGAGTATTTACCTGTGACACCAACAATCTGGGTTTGTAGTAAGAGTGTCGACATACTGGTACTGACAATAACCACGATTGTTAAAAAAGGAATATTGATATCATGTCAGTACTACACATTTGATAACATCATGTAAATAATCAGGCCCTTCTTAAATGATTTCAGGTTCTTTTTGTTCTCGCTTTGCCTCCCTCCCTCAACACCATCTGGCTGCCTTTTAACTAGCTATTAAGCGTAACTGCTCTTAATGTACGCTTTTATACAGTTAAAGACTCTCTCTGTACCTTCCTATCCATGTCCCTCGACAGCACAGATCTATACAATCAGCACAGTTTCAAGATCAGTGTCACCAATTCAGTATCTGATCAAATGTCTCTTCTTCTGTTCCTGAGTTATGACACTGAGTAATGGCCAGAAAAGTGTTTTTGCAGAACATTATGATGTCACAGTGAAGCTGACCTTTGACCTTTTGCCTATGAGATATCATCACTTCATCGTATTATCTTATTAGACATATATGTGAAATGGTATCACTATTAGTGTATGAATTCTTGAGTTATGGCCAAAAACATGTTTTGTGAGGTCATAGTGACCTTGAACTTTGACCTTTACTACCAAAATCGAATTATTTCATTTTTGAGTCCAAACAGTAGTTGGTGCCAAATTTGAGGGAATTCCCTCAGGGCCTTTTGAGATGTCAAATTCACAAGAATGAGACGGACACAAGGTCACAGCAACCTTGACCTTTGACCACAAAATTCTAATCAGTTCATCCTCGAATCCAAGTGAACGTTTGTGCCAACTTTGAAGAAATGCCCTCAAGGCGTTGAGATATTGTTTTCACGAGAA
This sequence comes from Epinephelus moara, assembly GCF_006386435.1. Classification (NCBI taxonomy): domain Eukaryota; kingdom Metazoa; phylum Chordata; class Actinopteri; order Perciformes; family Serranidae; genus Epinephelus; species Epinephelus moara. The sequence continues at coordinate 43,239,310 of NC_065521.1, read as the reverse complement.
TGGGATGGACCAACAGACAACCTGAAAACATGCCAAGGATGTGGCCAACTGGGAGACATAAGAAAAGAGACAAACGCACAACAGACAAAGTCAAAGATGACTGACAGCATTGTCATTATTTTTGAGTTTCCTATATTGCAACGATACTGTTATTGTGAACTCTTTTGGCCATGATAATCGTACAGTAAAAAATCTGATATCATGCCAGCCCTACGTGTTTTTTTTAAGTAATTTTGATTGAAAGTGACTGAAGTGGTGGAAGCTCCAAACTAGATTATTGACCTGAGAAAAAGTGGTGCAATAAGTATTCAGATCCTTTATTTAAGTATAAGTACAAATACTGCACTGTGAAAATACTCAAATACAAGTAGAAGTTGAGCATTCAAAACCTTACTTAAGTAAAAATCCGAGAGTATTGTCGGCAAAATGTACTCAAACTACTTAAAGTAAAAGTACTTGTGCAATAAAAGGTTTCCCAGTCAGTGTTTTCCTACATCTGATGTTTTTGGATTCATATTACTGCTTCATTAATGTATGTCATGCATTTTACTGCTGTAGATGTTTGAGGTTGTGCTCATTTCATCTCCTTCTACAACAATGCATCATATTCTATAAGGTCGTCATTTGTGATGTGTGATGGTCCTGTGAGAACCATGTATCTCTAAAAAGTCAATATTTCATGGTGTCAGAGAAACAGCCCTGTTTCCAGCTTTGTGACGATGCATTTTCCAGCTGATCCAAGAGGGTGTTTAAAGAGTGTATTTGGCTTAAAGGGGAACTAATGTTTTTTTCAACCTGGGCCCTATTTTCCGATCTACTTTTATCCAGATCCAGGTGGTCAAAATCGGGTAAAAATTCAGCCATGACTACTCCAAACAGAGTAACTCCAGCATAACTTCCTGACTACTCCAAACAGAGTAACTCCAGCATAACTTCCTGCAACAACTCAAATCTCGCGAGACGTGAGATTTCAGAGCCAGACTTTCACTCTCTGAGGGAGTATTTTGACTTGCCACAACAAACATGTCCAAATTTTTACCCAATTTTGACCAACTGGATTTGGATGAGCCATTTGAATTTGATGACCACCCGTATTTATTTGAACACGGAGTACATGGACGCAGAGCTCATTGAAATTGAAGAGCAGACGAGGAGAGAGAGGGAGCAGCAACAGGCAGAGGAACATGTCTGAATCCAGCTAAAGGTAAAGACAGACATTCATTTCTCCTTTCCGTTATGTTGTCAGATAATTATACTAACAGCGTGAAAAAAATGCACTTTTAGTGGACGTATTTTGACGTTGTTTGACGCTGTCTGAGTGCCCTATTATTTAATATAGCGCGCGCTCACGGGCTGCAGGCAGGTCAGCCCTAGCTTCATACTGGAGAAATGTCACATATTGAACATCCTATCACTCATTTAGACAAAAGTAGATCGGAAAATAGGGCCCAGGTTGAAAAAGTTCCCCTTTAAGAAGGTGGACAATTTTCTCAACACATAAAGGAAAACTTCACCCTTCAGTTTATCACAAACATTCAACATCAACACATCTGGAGATACATGGTTTCCGCTGGACAGGAAGGGGATAAAAAGATGTGATCTTAAAGATACTAAAGAGATGTAGTGGAGTAGAAGCATAAAGTTGCATTAAATGAAAATACTCGAGTACAGCTCTTGAGTAAAAGTACTTATTCCAGCACTGCCTGAGAAAAAACTTGTTCAGTGGATGTGAACACGTTTGTATTTATTTTGTGACTGGGGAGAAAAACACAGAGACAGAGCAGATCTAATTTACCTCAGGAGCTTCTGTTTTGTAGAAACATTCACAGGAACAAGGAAACACACCATCTCTACCCCTGCACCCAGGGAGGGTGTGTTGACTCACGCTAAATTAGGTTTGCTCTATATTTTTGGGGTTAGCCTTGAAAGATTGATGGGGAGGTGAAGTGTATGTGGGCCAGAGAGGCAGAGGGAGCTGCAGCTTTAATGTACTTTAATGTACTGTACTCTGCTCTGCTGGGGGACAGCGGGGATCCGAGCAGGAATGGAAGATTGTGACGGGGTTTGGGAGGCTTTGTTTCTTCTCTCTTCCTCCCTCTATAATTGGCTTCCATGTAGCTCAATAATTCACTTGTTTTTTTGGAGAGAGGCACAGACCCACTCTGTTCCAATTATTTTTTTCTCTACTTTCATATTCTCCCTCCGGCTTCACTCCTCTTTATGTTTTTGCTTTCTCTTTGCTCTTACCAACGTTCATCTACCCTCTCCCTTGATATTCCATGTATCAGGCTGTAAAGTGAGTTTATATCAATGCTGTATGAAAATGCTTTAATGCAAGATAATTACTTCCTCACTGAGCAGATATGGTCTTGACTCAACAATGAGGCTTTTTTTCATCACTGTTCTCACTGTCTTTGCAGGGAGTTGTAATACGTGTTTCAGATGTGTTTTCTTTACTAAGAGCAGCAAATCATGTAAGATTTTAAAGTGTTGCCCAGAGGTCAGTGTAGCTAGTGATCTAAAGTCTGTCAGTGGCCAGAAGGCAACAATCTGCAAGACAATTTGCTTTTTTGAAGAAACACAGATGGATCCATAACCATAAAACCTGAGGCACAGAATTTAGCCATAGCGCACAGAGTGTTTCACTTCCTGGTAACAGCAGAAGTAATTCAAAAAATGTAGTTTTCATCTGTCTTCAAGGTAGAGTTGTTGGTTGCACGGCTCCTGCAGTTTCCCTGAAGTGTCAAATCAGAGTAATTCTACGTGCTGCCTTCCTTCCAACTGAAATTTGTTCCACAATATATATATAATAGAATTTTTTAAATGGCAGAAAATTACTATGACACATTTTCCCTGTACGCCTGCATACCAGAGACATGCCTTGACATTCCTCACATTCTGAGTTTTCATTAGAAACCGGCTTGCAACATCTCAACATAATCAACCCCTGGAAATTGGTTTACCATCAAGGTTGCAAGTGACAAACGTGTGTCTTTAAAGCTTTAAAACTGAGCGTCGTTCTGGGCCCTGACCGTTGATGCTGTCTTGACGTCGCTTTGATGAGCTTTACCTAATTTAATGAACCTGCCGATATGACAGTTAACATCCATTTGAAGGTCCACACAAATCACCATCATCGTCATCTTCTTGCCCCTGATTCACACATTGTGCCACCCTGTGAGGGCACTGAAACACACAATGAATACAGACGTACACACATGAACAAATGACCCCAAGTGTTTAGTGTATAAAGTCATACACACAAATGGGTGAGTGGGTCATATTCTCCTTTGTAGTTTTTCAACTCGCTAACATTTGACATATAATCTCCCATTGTGAGGCAGGAATACTGCAAACAGAAGCTGTCTTCGATGTATTTCTATCCATCCATCTGTCCTTTTTCATCCATCTATCCAAGACTGGGTCACGGGGGCAGCAGGCTAAGCAAAGCATCCCTGACGTCCCTCTCCCCAGCAATGCTTTCCAGCTCCTTCTGGGGGATCCCGAGGCGTTCCCAGGCCAGATGAGATAATACACTACGCAATTTTCAACTCATTTCCTGTAACCTGGTGGACTTAATTCTAGCATCCTCTTCCTCGTACCACACTGAATATCTGAATATCCCCGACTGCAGTTCATCCTTTTTTTCATTTTGTTCTGCGCTGACTTCTCAAGCACAAAAAAACTACTTATTATTGATGTCAATATCCCATAAACCCTTGTGTGAGAGGGTCATTTCCTGTTGGTTTGGATTTCATTGGGTGTGCCTTTGAGTCCTGTTGCTTCCACTCCATTTCTACATGGCACAAAACAGCATACGACACTTATGTTCACTTAAAATGACGTCTCAGGGGGAAAAAAAACATCCAGACTGATAAACACGTCACATGCCTTGTAGAGGCTGAATCCAAATGGAAAAGGGGCTGTAAAATTTCTGCAAACTTTGTCGCAGCATTTTTTTTCTGCTGCAGTTTAATTATCAGCTGATGGAGATTCAGTGTTACTCCTGCTGCTTCATCAGCTGCCAGCCGAGCATTTAAGTGTCTTTCCTCATCCTTTCCACAGCGTAACAATCAGCACCGGCACACCCAAATACAGTGCAGCAAGAGTGACTTTTAAACAATCCATTGCACCTTACTGGGAAGAGGAACGAGATTTTTTCACCTGCATTCTGATGCCAAACAGGCCAAAATTACCGAACACAAGCTCAAGGATATATCTTCAAATTATCTTTCTGTGTGACCAAGGTCAAAAAAACAAAACTGTTCAATGCAGTGACATAAAACTGAGAAAGAAGCATATTGTTGGATTTAAAAAGCAGAAAACTAACTGATTCACCCACTCTCAAACTGTCCATTTAATGACTTATCAATTGGTCAACATTATTGTTTCAGCACTAAAAAACAACGCAGAGGTAGAAAACTTTAATTCCTCGAAAAAGAAAGACCTGAATCGACAGCCAGTTTGTTCCAGCGCTTCAACCAAAAAGTTCTTTGTCAGGAAACAGAAACCACAAACAACAAGCCTCACACAGCATGATGCAGCAGATGATGCATGAGTCCAAGATTTATTCATTTCACTACAGTATACACTGACGCCTTGGCATGTGATTTGTCTCTGACTGTGATTTGTACAGTACAGGCTTCCTCTGCATCATCTTCTGTGAGGATACACGCCGCGGTGCACGTCATGTCATAAAAAGAGTTGAAACTGCTACTTCTTATTTCACATCAGTATGTAAATCAAAGGTTTATCAGCCAGTGGTGGGTGTATTACTTTGACACCCCCCCCTTTTTCTCCCCCGTTCATTTTCTCTCATCATCATTCTGTTTGTGTTTCTATTCTTTCTCCCTCCCACAATCACGCTTTCTTCCTCTCATCGTCCTGACTAAGGGTCTGTTTTCTATGCTTCTGTGTTTGCTTCACAAAAACATACAGTGGATAGACGACGTGTGGTGGGCTTAGTTAGCTCTTCGCCTGAATCCACTTCTGAATCCCTGAGTCTTTTTAGGGTAGCTGGTTTGGTGGGGAATGATGACGTGTTTTTATTTCAGTCAGTATCGTACCTAAACAACAGAGATTCTACTGTGCTGAAAGGGTGTAAGGCTTACATCACATATTGTGTCACTGCTCTGTAACAATCATTATCGCTGTCCAGAGAAAAACTGCATTTGCTCCTCACTAGGGGGGCTGTGTGACAGCTGCAGAGATAATATTAATTCTACTTAATTATTCAGCAAATATCAACTAAATAAATTGCTGACTTTTCTGCATGTGTAAAACACTTAATGTTACCTGAGGGCTGACTTTTTGTTGCCACTACAGGTCACAGAATATGGTGTGAGGCCGGCACTGGGCCGAGCACTCATCCTTCCCAACTCTTTAAAGTTCTAACTTTAGTGTGATGAACAGTAGATACATATCTGATAAGAACAACGCTTTGAAACTGGTTGAGTATTGAGCGAGACTGCTGCAGCCAGCAGCGGCGAAACAGGCTGCAGTGTAATCCCTGCGGGCATTTGAGCGCCGTCAATTTACACCCACTAAAAGTGTTTTTGCCACTGACAGGCTCAGATTGTTATTCTAAGTGTTTTGCAGCATTATAGAAAGGATCCCTGCAGAGACAGACCTTTCTTTTCAGGAGTAACATCCTTTTTGTTTAACCAGAAACAGCTTAAAAATTGACATCACCAGACTTACCAAACTCCATTCAAATAAACAGTAACTTTATCACTGTAAAACACACTTCATTCAAAGTCAACAGAGGCTAAATAAAACTCACAAAAACAGTCTTCATTCAACGGCTTTCCCATGTATCACCAACTCTGGTTTGGTTGAAATAAACCCTTATTTCACTCAGTCAGAGGTTAAAATATGCTGGCTTTACACAAGCTAAAAATACTGTTAATTCTAATAGAGTCTGGTGGGGTCGGTGATGGCGATTTTGCATCTGTTTCTCCTTCAAAAAAGGATCTTACTCTTCAACAAAAAGGTCTGTCTCTGCAGTGATCCTTTCCTTACGTTGTCAGACAATTACAATACCAATCTGAGCCCGTCAGTGGCAAAAACAAACACTTTTAGTGGACGTAAATTGAAGGTGTTCAGTTGCGTGAGTGGTTAAATTGCAGCTGGTTTTGCTGCTGGTGGCTGCAGCTCTCTCGCTCAATACTGGACTGGAATTTCAAAAGCTGTTGTTCCTAATAGTCACTTGGACACACAAACATGCAAAAATAGGGTCCATGTTAAATAATGATATCGTAGTTATCATTATTGCAAAAAACTTGTTATTCCCTTCTTTCTTGACCGTACACAACCACAAATATTGCATTCTGTACTTGTTTCACTGACTCTGGTGAAGTGAATCCACACTTTTGCTCAAGTCAAGGATTGTTCTTTGCAGATGCCCGTAGAGTCAGAAGGAGGCTGAAGACATGATCCATGGGAGATCATGAGTGAAGGATTCAATGAGGGATTCGTTGGCTTAGCAAATCCTGCTATTTGACCAACTTAGAACCGAATTCAAAATGGGACTCGCTATCAGAACCCATCCCGACAGACGATATTAGATTGTGACATCCACTGTAATGACTCATCTCAAGACGAATCTTCTCCACCAGGACCAAAGCACCGTCTTTGATACTAGACGTCTGTCTCTTTAGCCCACAATTCTTTGCTGTGTGTATTTCTTGATCTATAAATTATTCTTTATTCTCCTTCCTTTTCCTTTTCACTCACTTTATTGTGTCTCTTTACAATATCTGATCTCTCCAACTCCCCCATCCAGCCTAGTCCTGTATTCTTCTGTCGCACACTCCCTTAATCACTTCTTCTTCTGTCTTCATCCCTGCCTCGACTCTGCAGCCGTTCTCCTTTTAAAATCCAATCCCTCAAATTTCCTCCCTCTATCTGTCTTATCGTTTTGTCTCACACCTTGTCTTCCCCTGCGATCGTCCCTTCCCTCCACCCATCGACTCTATCTTTCCCCTACGTCTTTCACTTATCTCTTTTCAGTCACTTGCTGCAGTGCGAGTGCGTGTGTGTGCGTGCGTGCGTGTGTGCATCCTGCAGCTTGCGGCTGTGTCTGTGGCCTTGAGAGGTGAAAGACAATGCTGGGAGCCCCTCCCTCTCTGCCTGCCTCCCACACACACACACACACACACACACACACACACACACACGATACATGAGGAACACAAAGACCCAGACTATAGAGCTGCTCTCGACCTCGCTCTCTGCACCACTCCCACACACACACACACACACACACATTCCTACAATACCAGCTCCAGAAACACACACACTCCCACTGTTAGCTCCAACTTATTGACACAATAACTGTCTCTGTATCACTTGCACTCCCCCCAGGAGTCCTATATCTGATCCTAACACCTCCACAATTCCTAATTCTACCCCCCATTTCTGCAAAAGATCTAAATCAACTCTAAGGTTTCCTCCAGAGTGCAGTATCTACCCCTAACTACCACCCAGAGCCCAATATTGAGCCCTGTCTCCCCTCCGGATCTCTAGATTAGTTGATGTATTTGATGTACTTCTCCCCAAACTCCAGCACAAAGTTTTATCTCTTCCCCAAAGAGTCTGTATCTATCCCTAATGTTCTATAACCCTGTCTAATATCTGCTCCCGACGACAGCACAGAGCTCTCTATTATCCATATATCACCTCGAGGTCCTCTGTCTAACCCTGATGACCCTGCACATCCCTTTATCTACAGTAAACTCCCGCTCCAGAGTCCTATCAGCTCCTGTGTATGTTCAATATTAATGCTACACTATGTTTACCACCTCCCCCAAACGTTCTTCTAATGCTGAAACACTGAGTCCATTAAGTCAGCTGTTATTTTAATGAGCCATTGATTACAAAATGATAAAACAGCAATGTGAGATATTTGAGGTCATTATCTTGGACTTTAGGAAACTGTGAGCCTGTTTACACCTGTGAGTAACATGCGTTTCCGTGATTCGAACACGAGCGGACAGCTGAGACACATTCACACCTGTGTCTACCATGCGTCTCCAGCTGACCTCTCATGTTCAGATTTCTTTACTGCCTATGTCATTTACGCTACAAGGTCAAAGGGCTCCATGCACAGTTGTTACACCGACACTCTCGCTAGCTGCTCGCTAGTCAAGTTAGCGGTTGTGTCGGTACAGCTGGATATATCACTCTCAACAGAACTCAAAACGTCGCCTTCCAAAACAATGGATGGTCAGACAACACTTTGTCCAACTCGTGAAATACACAAGTTATGTAGCATCAGCGCGCTGTCACCAAGACGACCACCATGTCCTGCACTGATGGAAGAGACTCAAAATGACCATGAAGACACAACAAGAAAAAGACACAAAATGGGTCGTCCACTAGCTCATCTTGTAGAGCAGGCGCCCCATGTACAAAGGCTGTGTCCTTGCCGCAGTGGCCACGGGTTTGATTCCAATCCATGTCCCTTTGCTGCATTTAATTTCCCTTCACTATCTTGGTTGTGCTGCTGCCGTGGTCCTGCCAGATGCCTCCTGCTGCTGCTGCCATCGTTAGTCATTAGTCATACTTCTACTGTTATTATACACATATGACTATTGTCACACATGTATACAGCCAGATATTAATACATACTTTCAACATATTGTACCACAGTAGCCAGAACTATAACTATAATATTATTACTTTCA